>NW_008672564.1:134592-145544 GCF_000695815.1 Acanthisitta chloris | reverse complement strand
GAAAGAGTTCACCTTTGTTAAAGCTTCTTTGTGCTACCCCAATGCCTTATGGAGACAGAAGAGAGTTTCAGCCTCCAAAAGATATTTTCCAAAGCCCTAACTTTTATTTACCTAGGAAAAAGCCCTTCAAGGTGCACTTTTGGGAAACACAGTTCAGATATAAGAGGTCTTCAAGATGTTCAAGGCAGGCTGAAGACCAGCTATTAATTTTACACTTCACTGTTGAGGCTTCACGTGGGCTTGTTTCTGCCCTGAATTCTGCCAGCTGTTCTGTTTGGATGGGTCACCCACAGCCATGTGTTGCAAGCTATTCACAGCACTGCAACACTTGGTGACTAAAACCTTAGCTGCTGCAAGTAAATAAGCAATGAGCATAAGGTCAGATCCAAAGGGACAGATCATCCCATGTGCCTTTCACAACTGTGTTTCATTTCAGCAATAAAGTTATGTAGGGCTTTTTTCCCCCCCATAGTGAGCTAATATTTCAGATTTTTTGATTTTAAGATCCATCTAGCAATGTTTTGATACACAAATGTTTTAATCATGCCATTTTAATTATGAAGGAAATGAATCACTGGACAAAATTACTGACAGTGGTTATGGTGGGAACGTTTCCACCCAAGCAGACCAGGAGGTGAATAGGGCTTGGCAAGACAGATATATTCTTGCCTGTGAAGGGAAGACTGGGCCTGTGCCATTCTGGACAAAAGGCAGATGCTGAATGAGCATGACTTGCTTTGAGAAGTGCTGTGTTTAAAAATAGTGCTTTATGGACTAGAAAGGAACGAATACTTTCTAAATGTAGCCATCCTGATCCTAAATGGGTCATGTTGCCACAGTAAAATAGCAGCAGAATGACCTGCCGCTGGGTTTAATCACATGAGGGTCCTCTGCTGAGTAACTTGTATTACTCCAGCAGTGGCCAGGCTGCTGTGAGAGCTGCTGCAGGTCTGCATCAGAGGTAGGGCAAAGCTGGGGCTGCTGCTGGGGGCAGGAGGCTCTGCCACTGCCACATTTCTCTCACCAGGAGTTGCATCTAGTCTCAATGTTGGACAGACATTCAGGGACAGCTTGTAAGGTTCCAAGCAGAGGATGTCCAAAAGCTTAAGGCTCTAAGCAGGTCACTGTACAATTGTTAGGCTGCTTAATTTTGTGTAGGTTGAACCTAAAAGCTGATCTGCAGGCTGGGTTAGAGCCTGAGAGCACACCAGCATGCACAGGCCTTTAGGACAATGTCTGGCAAAGGTTTGTAGCATCTCACAATTCTCTGCAAAGCAGCTGCAAGTTGTGGCACTCCACAATTAATTCAGCAATTTGTTGGTTTTAAAGAACTGACCTCCCATTAACTCCTAACAGCAAACAGGCTGGGGCAGCCTGAGCTGCTTTCAAACATATTGGCTGAATTGAGCTTAACTATCTTCTCCCTGGTTAGAAATCTGGAGTTGATACAGAGGCCAAACTACCTCAAAACCCTGTCCCACTGCATCAGGGTTGAGATGTTTTCCCAGGACATGGCAGAGTGTTCCAGGGTAACTCCTGCACGTGTTGTCCAGGCTGTTCTCTGGGGACATGCCTCACTTGAGTCTGACACTTTCATCACCACCATGTTCACTTCAGAAAAATGTATTTATCCCAGTGGAATGATGTTAGCAGCTATTTTGTTCTTCCACTGCAGAACCCCCACAAAAACTCCCACGGACACCAGAAATAGCACTGATCTCTATTTTTAAATCATTTATTTGCCAGCGGAATTCATTTCATGAAGGGTCAACAGGGTTTGGAGATCAAACTGAATCTGAACCATATAAGGGGTCCAACATGATGAGAAATCTCATCATACAGTGACAGGCCCAAAGCCTTTCTGAGCTATTTCTGCAGATGTCCTGGCTGTTACTGACCCTATGAAGCCCTCCTAAAGCTGCTCATGGCAATGCATACAGTGTTATCCATCGTGCCATGGCCTAACTCTTATTCCAAGATTTGTCATAATTTCATAGTATGTTAAGGGGTTGGAATGGACCTCAGAGATCATCTAGGCCCAACCCCCTGCCCTGGGCAGGGACACCTCCCACCACACCAGGTTGCCCAAGGCTTTATCCAACCTGGCTTTGAACACTGCCAGGGTTGGGGCAGCCACAGCCTCCCTGGGCAACCTGTGCCAGTGTTTCACCACCCTCACAGTAATGAATTGCTTCCTAATAATTAATCTAAATTTCCCTTCTTTCAATTTATCCCCATTACTCCTTGTCCTGTCACTCCAGTTCCTAACAAAGAGTCCCTCTTCAGCTTCTCTGGAGCCCCTTCAGATCCTGGAAAGTTGCTCTGAGGTCTCCACACAACCTTCTCTTCTCCAGGCTGAACAGCCCCAACTTCCTCAGCCTGTCTCTGCAGGGAAGGTGCTCCAGTCCTCTTCTCAGCTTCGTGGCTTCCTCTGGACTTGCTCCAACAATTCCATGTCCTTCTGTTGGGGCCACCAGAGCTGTGTGCAGTACTCCATGTGGGGTTTCACAAGAGCAGAGTAGAAGGGCGGAATCACCTCCCTAGACCTGCTGCCCACAGTCATTTGGTTTCAGCCGAGGACACAGTTGGTTTCTGGGCTGTGAGTGTACCTTGCAGGTCATGGTGAGTTTGTCATCAACCATCACCCCCAAGTCCTTCTCCCAGGGCTGCTCTCAATGACTTCTCTGCCAGCCTATAGGTATTGCTGTTACTCAGGTGTAGGACCTTGCACTTCACTTTGTTGAACATCATAAGGTTGGCATTAGCCACATCTCAAGCTTGTTAAGGTCCCTCTGGATGGCCCATCCCTTCCCTCCAGCATGTCATTTTTATTCTGTGTAGATCCTTTTCACTGTCTCTAGCAGAAACAAGATCTGTCTCCTGCCTCCCTTACCTACCACCATTGTGACATGAGTGTTCCCAGTGAAGGCAGGTGACTGTTTAGCCATGGGCAGAGGCAATGTGTATGAGTCATCAGATGCTCAGACTGCCTAATGTCATCAGACACCTCTGGTTATGCTCCAAAGGACACTCCAGGCAGACTGCTATTGTCCTAGTATGGTGAAAAACTGACCTGGTGTCTCCTGAAGGGCTTCTCTGCCATGGACCAGTATTATTTACCTTCTAATCTGTGGTCTGCACCTTGGAAAGGGCAGCTCTATATTACTGTAGGTCCACAGTCAACCATATTCCAGTCTTGATTGTACTACATACAGCAAAATGAGTTCCCACCCCTCTGAAACCTCTGAATGTTCTTGGAATATAAATGATTTATGCTAAGAATATCAAATAATAACAAAAGCCTTTTTTTTTTCCAAGGGCTTATCTGATTGCAAAAACAACTCAGAAAAATTGAGTTAAAGATTTCTAGCAGAAAGAAAATACTACATTTCGAACAGGAGATAAAAATCTGGTCTGAGAGAGCAGAACAATGTATGAGCTGAGCTGTTGTACAACTGTGTGCCACGTGCATTTGCCTATTCTCAACATGTTTACAGGATTGCTGACAAGCACCACACTGTTTCAGATGGTGGGGCTCACTCTTCCTTTTTGTCACTCTCCCTACATCCATATGCCTGATGGCAACCCCCAACCCTGACAGGCACAGGGATGGAATTTGGGAAAGTGCAGAAGTTTTGAATTACACAGATCATTGTGCAAATCACAGGAAATTAAAAACAATTAATTCCTTGTAAATACAAATGGAGCCAGACTTTCCTTTGATTTATGCTGCCTTTTTACCTTCCCCCAATGCCTTATTTCCCTGTTTTGCCATGGAATCCTGCACGGTCAAGAGGGAAATTCGTGGCTACTACAAACTGTAATACAATACTAAAGACAAATGTTTGGTGACTGCTGATAAAAGAGAAAAGGCCCCATGGTGCATTCTTTTAGCCAACTTATTAGGAGTCTTATTATAAAACACTGTATCTGTTCAGAGAGAGGAAGTTAATCACTGCTCAGGTTCAAGATTATGTAAGCAAAGTAGTCTAAGAGATGAACTGACTTATAATGTGCTCTCAAAGCTGCAGTTACTCCCCAGATAATCCAGGTAGAAGGAGAAATGAGAGAGCAGAGCAAGAGAGACTTTTTTCCTCTCTTTTTCCTTCCACTGCAATGAAAATCAATGAATATTCTATTGGAGCTGAAAGAGCTGCTTGAAAGGCAAACAAGATGGGAGAGAATAGCACAGGTTCCAGCTAAAAATATTCAAAATACTAAATAAAAAATGTCAGTAGAAGGAATGATAAGAAAAACAAGCCAGGCCTCTGCTCCCAGAATGTTAAGTTGTTAGAAAAAAATTGCAACTTTCAAGTCCAGCAGCAAGGCAAAACTACTGAGCATCCTTCACAGTTCAGGGCTTGGAAATTAACACATCCAGTTGATTGGGAATTTGCACTAAAATGCCAGCTGGGTGCTCCAGCCCATGCTGTCAGTGCCATACCCAAGCCAGTGCCTTATCCCAAGACATGCAGTGTTTCCCCTGGGGTGAGTTTTCTCCCACAGACATTCTAGGAAATTCACCCTGCAAGATGAATGGGGCTGCAAGATGTAAGAAGTTCTGAAGAAAAGCCTTCCTGAGGCAGAACTGAAGTACCTGGGGTTCTGCATACAGTTCTGATGTCCTCAGCATAAGAAGGACATGGAATTGTCAGACCAAGTCCAGAGGAAGCCACGAAGCTGAGGACTGGAGCACCTTCCCTACAAAGACAGGCTGAGAAAGTTGGGGCTGTTCAGCCTGGAGAAGGTTGTGTGGAGACCTCAGAGCAACCTGCCAGGATCTGAAAGGGCTACAGGGAAGCTGGAGAGGGAATCTTTGTTAGGAACTGGAGTGATAGGACAAGGAATAATGGGGATAAATTGAAAGAGGAGAAATATAAAGCAGATATTAGGAAGAAGTTTTTTCCTGTGAGGGTGGTGAGACACTGGCACAGGTTGCCCAGGGAGGCTGTGGCTGCCCCAACCCTGGCAGTGTTCAAAGCCAGGTTGGATGGAGCCTTGAGCAGCCTGTTCTGGTGGGAGGTGTCCCTGCCCAGGGCAGGGGGTTGGGACTAGATCTATAAGGTGCATTCCAACCCCTTAACATGCTATGAAACTGTGACATTATGATAGAAGCAGGGGCACATGGGGCTGCCAGGCTCACTCCTCAAGGCCAGCATTTGGCTTGTCTTGCAGGTTTGCAGGGGTTCACTGTGCTTTATGCCAGGAATGTAATCAAACTCCTGCCTCATCACTTTACCTGGAATCCCTTTGTACTTTCACTGAGGCCCAGCATTAGGATCACAGGACAATTCAGGGTGGAGGCGATCTCGGGAGGTGTCCCACACCACTGAACTTATAAAAGAACTGAGTCTTGCCAAGATCCAGCTATCTTAGTTCTTTAGCTCTTGCTGCAGCGAATAGCAAGTGCTTAGAAGAGAAACTAAGAAAAAGGCAAGTTAAGAAGGCACTTTTCCCCTACTTTGCTTTGACAGATTCAGGAGAGCTGCTGAAATGCTGCTCATGCCACATCCCACTGTTTTCACTGGATCTCAATTTTTCCTGTTTAGAGAAGTTCTGCTGGCCTCAGACTTTTCTCCCGTGTTGATAAGCATCATCTTGACATGTTGGAAGCACAGGACACCAGATGTGAGGAATGGAGGTATTGCACAAGTCAGCTTGAGTGTACAGCTGGCACCAAGCAAGAGAGCAACTGAGCCTAACAACACAGAGTAAACTGAAATTTCATGACAAGTAAAGAAAAGAAAAGTAACAATTTCCACAGCAGTAGCCTGAGGGGTCTCTTCTCTTTGTGGATCTTTTGTAAAATATTTCTGGTGCCAGTCTTTAAAAACCATGAAGCAAAGCTCGTGGGTTCTATTGCAGATGACTTGTGAAGAAGAGAGACTTTTAATCATATCAGAAAGCTCCTTCAGGGCTCTGTATTTTATATAATATATAGTTTATTATAAAGTAGATAGGTTATTTCAACAGCCTCACTATTTATGCTCAACTGTAGCTTCTGCAGAACTTTTTGCAAGAGTTTGCAGTCTGAGCCTCATGTGGAAATTGTCAGATGGCAAGTGCAATGCACACTTGCTCCTCTGAATGCCAGAATGGTTTGGGTGGGAAGAGACCTTAAAGCTCATCTCATTCCAAACCCTGCCATGGGTAGGAACACCTTCCACTAGCTCAGGTTGCTCCAAGCTCCATCCAGCCTGGTCTGGAGCACTTCCAGGGATGGAGCATCCACAGCTTCTCTGGGCAACCTGTGCCAGTGTCTCGCCACCCTCACAGGAAAAAACCTCTTCCTAATATCTCATTTAAATTTCCCTCTTTCAATTTAGCCCCATTACTCTTTGTCCTATCAGTCCAGTTCCCAACAGAGTCCCTCTTCAGCTTCCCTGTAGCCCTTTCAGATCCTGGCAGGTTGCTCTGACGTCCTCATGTAACCTTCTCTTCTCCAGGCTAAAAAGCCCCAAGTTTCTCATTCTGTCTTTATAGCGAAGATGCTCCAGTCCTCTTATCATCTTCGTGGCCTCCTCTGGACTTGCTCCAACAGGTCTATGTACTTCTTATCTTGGGGACACTGTCCTTCTCAAAATACCATCCATTTCATCCTGGCTTGAGAAAGCATTTTACCAACAGCTTGGTTCTGAAACACTAACCTCTCAGATTTATTGCAAACACTGTTCCTGTTCAGAAGATGACACAGTGAGTCCTCCCAAGGTGTCCCATCCCCATACCATGCCTGGTAACATTGATAAGGGCTTCCTCATAACTCTCAGCTGCTTGAAAATCCTGACCTAACAGACATGTATGTTCATTCAGGTCTGTTGGGTGGATAGATCCCTGAAACTAACAGAATCAAAAGGGAAAAGAATGTCTTTCAGCCACAGTGTAATTGCAGGTCCCTGGTGGCTAATGCAGCGATAGGAATGTATATGCAGGCCACGCTCTGGCCTTCTACTTAAACAGTTTTTCTTGCCTTCAAATGGATTCAGTTCTCCACTTCAAGAAAATAGATTTTTTTTTCTGGAGTGAAAAGTTGCTAAAAATGCAGCAAAACCCAGCTTATTCTTTTGTGGCTAGATTGGAGTCATGCCTCAGAGTATTTCTCTGCTAAATATAAAGGCCTCAAGGATTTATACATCATTAGATCAGTTAATCCATCAGTGATCAAGCAAATATCCACTGAGGCACATGTGATGAAAATAAATATTGGCATAGCTGAAATAAGAGAGAGTTGGGAAGACTGTTCAGTGGTGAAGAAAGTGTTACTTCTGAGAGATGGGAACAGGTTTCTTTATTCCACTGCAATTATACTTTCAAACACTGATTGCAGATAGAAAGGGAAGAGCTCACAAACACATTTTTCTACCTGGATAGAAACCTCTCTGGATTAAACTCTCCCAGTCCATTAACTACTTCTATTTATAAGCTTTCAATTCATTACTTGGAAATGGAATGATTGGAATACCGAGGGCTGAACTATCTCAGGTCAGCACTGGACTGTGAGAGGTACATTCACATACCTAATTACCATCCCCAGTACCTGTTTGCACATGCAAACACAGGTCTCATTAAACCAGGCTCAGTCCATTACCACTGGCCTGGGAAATCTGACCACAAGTTGCAACCAGGCAACCAAAGATCTTCTCAGTTGTGACTTAATTGCAAACATGTGTCTCTTCCTCCTAGATGTGCCATCTGGGTTGCAAACAGCCTCCCAAGTCACAGCCATTGTGGGGAGCGACGTCTGGCTGACCTGCAGGGCTTCCAAGTACATCTACACACACCTGGCCTGGTACTACCCCTCCTTAGAGGCAGCTCCCAGTGACTCTGTGATCAGGAAAACTGGCAGATATTCCATCTCTTTGACACTGGTCATTCCTAATGTCACGAAGGAGCAGAGTGGCCTCTACAAGTGCCAAGCCCAGAACCAGCACAACAGCACGGACACGCTGGAGCAGCACTCTCAGCTCCTGGTCAGAGGTAGGTGCCAGGGGAGAGTGGCAGTGGGATGTGCTGCTGTCCTGCTGCAGGAGCAGAAGTGCTGTGCATCTGCTGCTCCATTTGAAGCCTTTCAAAGCAGAAGGTGTCCAGCATTTCTTAGGGACTGTCCTGTTACAGACTTTCTGCTCTGATTTGGGGTTTTGTCACGATAGCGTACATGGATTGACACCCAGTCATGCATATTACTCATACAGGCACTGATGAGTCTGGATAAAATATTTGCCTAAGACATTAAGGTGATTTCAGCAGCATTTCATCTTCCTAACTCCATGCTGGGTACAGATGTACTGTTGACTGAGGAGAAAAGGCCTTTCCCACCACGTTAATAACACCAGAACTCTGTAATTTGGGACTGTAACCCCAGATGTATATGAATTTGGTAGAAGACTCTACCCACTCACAGCTGCCAGGATGACAGAGATGCCTAAATAGATTTGGACCTAGCAGATGTAATCCAAAACGTCACTGGTCAAGTGTATAATCAAGTGTTGTGTGCTATTTATTCTGGGTAAGAGGGATGCACTTTGTAGTAAAACCAGTATTTTCTTACTTATGCCCAACCTCCAACTCTTTTATTTTCATAAAAACAGTAAGACTACAGATCCTGAAGCCCAGATTCATTTGCTATGGGAATATAAAGGGCAGGACACTTTTTCGAGTAGAAACTCACTGAAAATTGGTGAATTTTCTTCTCCTTCATAGTGAAGAAAGCGAGTGATCAGCTCTAAACCTCCTCAGGAGAAAATGTGCTGCTGGAATGGGTGGGTTTATTAACTATCTTCCAATGACAAAGAAAAGCCCAAAGCACAGAAAGGGAGCAGAACTGAAGCAGACAGCAGCAAGCCAGGGTGCTGGTCAGTCCTTCAGAAGTTGAATTAGCTGGGATTTTCAAATCGGCTTCTCCACTTCCGTTAACGGCTCATGGGACACTGAAGGGACAGCTGTGCTGCCATGAGCACTTGTCACTAGGTAAAACCCAGGCCATGCAGTGCTGGCTGCATCCTTGTCTGAGTGAATGAGCACATCCCTGTTCAGCCTCCTGTCCCGTGCAGCCAGCAGACCTGTCCCAGGCCCTTCCCCCCATTAGGCACACACACAGAGATGCTCACCCACACCACAGCTGTGGCTAGCACAGCTCTGATACCAGAGTGGGAGGTGATTTATTTTCAGAAACACATGAGCACCTGCCTCTTCCTGAGGTGGGGAGGAAGGGAAAGGATCTCACCCGGGTATTAGGGTTTGGCTGGTCCCCACAGCCAACACCAGAACCACCTGTGAGCATCACCTGACAGCAGGCACTGGGTTTTCTCTGCACTCTGCGTTCCAGCATTTCATTTTCCTCTCCCCTGGAGATATTTTTATTCATTTAGTCAGAGTTCCACCTACACAGACACCTACACAGGATGGCTATGGGAAAAACACAGCTGAACTGGGAATACATCCATGGAGAACTGGCACCATGATCACATTCTCCTGAGAATGACTGGGGTCTGTTATTTGTCTGGCACATGTCAGAGGCAATTATTGGAGAGAACACAGATATAAATGCCTCTCCAAACCAACCCTCCTTCCCCTATTCAAACAAGGTCTTTTCAGTGTTCTAACACCCATCAGTTACTGTCCTTAGTGCAGGTTTTAGGTATGTTTTGTGCTGTGCTTGTGATTTTATTCATTGCTGTCCTCTATCTTTCATAAATGAACACAGAGTGGGGGTTAACATGCCTTGTAGTTAACTACAACTACACTCATGATGGAGGATACAAAACCCTTAGAACTGTTTCCTCCCCCTTTCTTTTTTTTTTTGTGTGTGCACTCTGCATGTGCAACACCCACTCATAGGCCTCTGTCTTCTTCAGAGGATGAGAAAATCTAGGAGGTTTGAGCTGCAGCTGAATCTAAGCTTAGTCAGTTTGAAAATAAACCAAACAACCTCACCCACTCTTCCCATAATCTTTTGGAGGTTTTTGCCACCACTCATTAGCCAAACGTTTGCCATGTCCAGCTCTGAGAGGCCATGCAGAAGGTGATGCCTTCTGAGTGCTGACTGTGGGCTCTTTCCTTTGTGACCGCAGCAAAGGCAGCACCGTACGTGATACAGAACCTCACCGACCTGGAGGTCAACATCAGTGGCAAGATCATACTGGAGTGCAGGGTCAGTGGGACACCAGAGCCACAGATCACGTGGAGGAAGAACGGGTACCCCATCTCAGCAGCCTCAGGTGAGGGGCACTGCGGCGCGCGGGGCTGTGCGGGGCACAGGGTAATGGGCTCACAGGTTCACCACAACACAGGACCTACGGCTCAGACGTGGCTGTCAGGATGTTACTCACAACCTTGGGACACACACAGAAATCCAAGTGTATCAGAGCACTGCAGCAGTCTCCATCTTGGACTGTGAGGTCAAAGGAAGCAGTTGCAGCTTGGCTTCTCCGCAGCCAGCCCAGCAGCCTGCATGCATTACATAGCATCATAAATCAGGGAGCACTGTGTGCTGCTGCTCAGTCTAAGTGTGTGAGACAACAGGTTGTGTACAACACTGAGACACAGAGTATATCTGCTTGACAGGTGGGTCTGACAATACAAGCCTGAACTGTCAGATACTCTGATGGAATATACTGCAGCAAAATGGACAGTCATAGTTTCATGGTTTCATAGTATGTTAAGGGGTTGGAATGGACCTCAGAGATCATCTAGGCCCAACCCCCTGCCTTGGGCAGGGACACCTCCCACCACACCAAGTTGCTCAAGGCTTTATTCAACCTGGCTGTGAACACTGCCAGGGTTGGGGCAGCCACAGACTCCCTGGGCACCCTGTGCCAGTGTCTCCCCACCCTCACAGGAAAAACTTCTGGCACAGATCTCATCTAAATTTCCCCCATTCAATTTCTCCCCATTCCTCCTTGTCCTGTCACTGCAGTTCCTAACACAGAGTCCCTCTGCAGCTCCCCTGGAGCCCC
>NW_008672564.1:113037-134474 GCF_000695815.1 Acanthisitta chloris | reverse complement strand
ACTTGCTCCAGCAGTTCCATATCCTTCCTATGCTGGGACACCTAACAGAGAGTCCAGGACATGCTATGGCCTATGCCACATCCTTTCTTTATCTCCCACAGCACAGTAAGGGGAATATGCTCTCAGGTCAACTGGGCAGGGAGCATGGACTTACCCTCACCTGAACCTGGAACTCCTTCTCAGCATTATGTCCTGAGACCTACCATAAATCATGGAGAATCCCATGTCAGTAACTGGTCCTGTGACTTTAATTTTGCATCTTGGACTAGGTAGGAAATCTAGGATCATCCATAATTCAGATCAGAATGTTCTGAGAGAAACTCTTTATAGCTACTGAAATTTTATAAATAATTCTAAAGGGACAAGCATGTAACTCATCCAACCAATGGAACCATAAATAAAATATTTGGAAAAAACACCTCAGGGTAAATATTTCAGCATGGTGCATGGCAAGTTCTATGCAGTACTCTTGTTAACAACAACGGGATTCACAGGCAGAACACCCAGAAATTCAAAATGTCCTTCCCCTTTGGATTCAGAGCCTGACTCATTTCCCTGTTTCCTCCCCAAACATATCCTTAGTGAAAAGATGAGCTCTCAGTTTATAGTGCAGCATATCAGGAAAAATTAAATGTTGAAAAGCCTCACATAGGTCATATCTAGACAACTTCTCTTCCCATTCCATCTCTGGCTGCCTCTCAATCCAGGATTGCTTCACACAGTGATTTTTCCAGGGATGTGCTTAACCTGATTTCCATGTTCCAAGTTTTAGAAGTCCCATCACTTCCCACAGCCTCCAACACATTGGCTTTCTCCAGCAATTTCACTGAGTTCCCATTTTTTCCAGTGTATCTTATTGTTATCAGACAACCTATGGTCCCATCCCTTCACTAACTTCCAGAGAAGTTTTCTCAGGCTCTGCCCACTCTAAATTTACAGCCACATTTGCTGTTGGTTAAATGATGTCCAAGCAATTTACACAGGTGTTGAGGAGAACAAAGATGTCAGGGAAAGGTTGTTGACATACCACAACAAGGAGCACAGGATAAAAATGCCTCCTAACAGTAGCATGTGCCAGACCTGCACAGATGGGAGCTGAGTTTCAGTTCTCTGTCTCCTAAGAGCACTTGTAGGCAGGTAGGTTATTGGCAACATTAACCAAAATCCCTTACAACAGGAATTTCCATGGAAAATAACACCCTGATCATTGAGCGAGTGAAGAAGGATGATGAAGGGGTCTATGAGTGCCAGGCAGCCAATGACATGGGCCAGGACAGCACGTCAGCCTTCATCAAAATACAAGGTGAGGCCTGTTCTGTTGGGCTGAGGAGAAGTATCTTTTGATCATGAACTTTGGCTACATTTCTAATCTGGTTGTACGTCTAACCTGCAGGTTCTGAGGAGAAATCCAACATTGAAGTGATCATTTTGGTCTGCACTGGGCTAGCTGCCACTCTCTTTTGGCTTCTCTTGACCCTATTCATTCGGAAGCTGAGAAAAGTAAGAGAGGTTCTTTATTGCACAAAGGGTCTGGGACTGAGCCCAGTCATATGTAGCATCGAATTTTAGGGGCGAATGTTTGGGAAGGATGGTAGAAAAACAGGGCAAAATGTTCCTATAAAATTCAGTCCAAGGTTTCTGCTGATAGTCCTTTGACTTTGCCAGAAATCACTTGCATTTGTGAGGTTTCTACCCACTTCTGTGGTGCTATAAAATCAGGCTCCTCCCTCTTTATGAGTGAAATTGGCTTGTGAGATTAGGAAACCAAAAAATATCCTAAATCCTCTAAAATGAGGGCTCACCTTCAGCAGTTGTCTCTGAAACATTGGTATTAACAGGGAGCCCTGTTTTAAGAACGATCCTAGTCTGTCTGCTCTAGAAATGAGCTCAAACCACACAGCTTGTTTTGTCTGCAAGTCTTGCTCTTCTTTCACCTCCCTTTTGTGACTCAAAAAAGTAAACTTTGAGGAATGTTCCAAGGAGTTTGGATTTGCTTTTCCTAAAACATGCAGCAAACAGCAAGGTGAGCACAGCTCTGCTCTGAAGGTCACCAAACTGCAGTCCCAGTGCTGATCTACAATACTTGAATAAAATTTCCCCTCCTATTGCAAAAACAGGCATTAAATTCATGTTTTCCTCCTTGACCTCAGTTTAACAGAGCTGAGGACAACACTGAATTGCCTGTTACATTTTGTATCCATGCGAGTCTACTCACAGCACCTACCCAGGCACAATTTCTCACTTAGCAGCATCAGAAGTAGCAGTTTCCACCAGCTTTCCACCAAGTTACAACTGTAATAAGTAATAGCCATGAAGTGGATAACTATGTAGAATCAAGACTGCAAAACAAAACACTATGAAAATGCCAAAATGTAGTGCACCAGGAAGTGCAGCTCGTGGAGTTCCCATGGAAAAGCACTGATTTCCTGTAACAGATATAGGTAGAAGACAGTGATATAGATTTTGTGTCCTCAGAGTGTTTACAAGCATCAGTCAGTGACTCTTCCCAACAGCCATGAGTGGCAGGCATACATAAACATTTATTTCTCAGATGTAAAATAAAGAGAGGCAGGAAGCTGGAGTGATGCATTCATGGTTCAGAATAAATTGGAGAGCTAAGTCTGGCATGCAGGGAACTCCCCAGACAGCACTCAGTCTCACAGACGACAGCTCTCTCCCATTAGAATTTCAGGGTAAATGCTGTGAATAATTTCTCCACACCCTGTCTTTAGCCTGATGCCACAGACATTAAGACAGGATACCTGTCAATTATCATGGATCCAGAGGAAATGCCCCTGGACGAGCAGTGTGACCGCCTTCCCTACGACAGCAGCAAGTGGGAGTTCCCAAGGGACAGGCTGCGGCTGGGTGAGTGCTTTGGGTGTTACTGCTGTGGAGAATGATGATTCCTAATGCTCCTCATTTGCAGTGGATCTCTTGTCTAACCCACGAAGCAGCCCATCATTTAGTGCCAGGGTACTACCATCCTTGGATTTAGGAGCACAGTATTCAGGTTCATCCTTAATGGAGGATGAAACAAGGTATTTGGTAAGAAAAAGAAAGGTGTTGTCTCAGTCAAAATAGCTACCACCTTTTTCTTTCTTGGAAAAGTGAAGCCAAACATTTGACAGGGAAGAAAGGTACCTCCAGGTACTGTCCCTGCCAAAAGGATGGTTTCACACCCATAGAGGAAAAGGGAAAGTGAATTTTATGTTGAAGAAATCTATCGTTTCATCAAATAGTCAATTCCTTATCTACGCCTGAACTTAGATTTGAGTTGTAAAGAGCTATCATGAAAAAAATGATTCAAATTTCATTTAACAGCTCAGCTCACTGGCTGATGGAGCAAGTAAATGTAAAAAGTAGGTTGTGTTTGTATAGCAAAACAGTAACATTGCACCGAGGTTTTTTTTTAGGGAATATATCTGTATCTGTGTGCGCTCTTGGTGCTCAAACTAGCAGAACCAAAAAACAGACCATGATGCCCAGTGTGCTCTGCTGCAACTGTGGGTCAGAGCCCTCAGAGCACACCAGGTAATACAAGCATGAAAATTCAAATTAAATGGAAAATAAAGAAAGATTATCCTCTTCAATTCCATTTAGTCCGGCTTCTCTGTCAAATCAATGTCAATAACAGAAGGGTTAAAGAGTTGTGACTGCCTGAATGCCTTAGCTAGCTCTCTGCATGACTGTGATTCACAAGAGATCAGGGTTCCACAATTAACCCAAACTCTTGACTTTCTTGGGCTTCAGGACAGCTCTAGGTAATGTTTTTACCCTTAAGCCGTGTGTATGTATTCAGCCTTGCCTTCATCTGAGTGCAGATTGATTTATTCTCCTCTGTTCTGTCCCGTACTGTATTGCATTAAAGCCATATGGATATAAATCCCCCCTGTATATCCATATGCTGCAATATGTGCTAAAGGCTTCTGTGCCTGTTGGGCTGCGGCTGCGCTGGGCCCTCAAGCCTGGTGTCTCTTGCACAGCTGAGGTTGCATGTTCCCCTCCTGTCTGAGTCAGACTGTTGTAAGTCCCCCTGGGCTCACTCTTGACTCTTGCTTCTCTAGGTAAAACACTGGGTCATGGTGCTTTTGGGAAGGTGGTGGAGGCGTCTGCTTTTGGCATTGATAAATCTTCAACCTGCAAAACAGTTGCTGTAAAAATGCTGAAAGGTACATATATCCCTCTGAGATCCTCACAAGACTCCTCAGGGAACCTATGGGCAATGAGGTTTCCAGTTCTCAGCTCCAAACCAGTCCCAAGCTCATTGTGTTCAGGAGGGAGTGGGTTTGCCATGTGGGAGCAATTAGTCATTCTGCAGTGGCTGTAACGTGTAGGAAATGACAAGCAGGCTCCGTGCTGCGCTGCTGATTAAGTCTTGTATTCCTAGAGGAGGGAAGCAGCAGCTTCCAGGTCTGTGGGGTTAGGAGGGAAACAGATTACAGAATGTAATTACATTAGATAGTCTGAAATTGGATCTGAGCCTTCGATTGCAGCCCTTCCAGATGCAGAACAGTTCAAGGGGTTGAAAAAAAAGCAATGCCAAGGGAGTGAATTAGAGACATCTTGCTTGCAATTATTGAAATTAAGGAAAGCTTTTCCCATTTGGAGGTGGGGAAGGGGAACTTGGAGACTACCTCTTCCATACTGTATTTACACACAAAGCCCCTGCAGACAGTTTGTGAATAAATGCATCAGTCAGCACATGGACTGCTCACTCAGGATGTTTCCAAAGGTACAATCCATGCTCACTGGATGGCTGGTCATGGCCCACACTGCTCCATCGCTGCTGCATGACAGCACTAACCCCTGCAATGCCATCAATCAGCAACTGCTCTATTGGGATTTGCCTTCTGTCACCAGCTGCCTCTCCTGATGCTCTGCTCCTTCCCATCCCTCTGAAATTTCAAAACCATCCATTTATCACCTGTCTGGAACTCCTTGGAATTTGGGATCCCTTCTCTGCTTTAGTCAGTAGATCTTCAGATCATATTCTCTCTCAATTTTGTTTCTTCTGTTCCATGCCCATCTCCAGATCCCTGAAATATCCTGGAAGCCTCTGATCCAGACACATGCCCATCTCCATCCAAAACTTACTGCCCTGGACAGCTCTGGGTTTTCATTCCCTTCCATGCTGTGCTTCCCAATGGATCCTCATGTCAGCTCTACCCCTCCAGCACATATTCAGCAAACTATTTGACAGTTTCTCCATCGTTTTACACCTCCCTCCCCCAGTGGAGGCAGCAGCCTCCTGCTCTGATCTGTCCCTCCCCAACTAATGTGCCCATAAGTCATTACTTTCATGAATAAAGCAGATTCTCCAGTGTCAGTCAATCCAGTCAGGGGAAAAAAAGGCTCTGGAGACATCTGCATTTCTGCCATTCTAGCACAATCTGTCACTTCCATGCCGTAGGCTGGTATCCATTCTGGATTGAAGGCTAAAATTCAATGTGCAAGATTATCTGAAGCACTTCTGAGGCTGTGCTGTTTAGATATTGTCTGGTGTGTGTTCCAGCTCATGCCAGGGTAAATCTGGAGTGATACCACCCATTAAACATCCAGCTACAAACACTGTTGACTGAAGAAATCTTGGACTTGGTGTAGCTCCTTCTTCATGACACTATTTGGGGAAAGATCTGTTTATGGAGCATTCTACAAACATATAGAGGTTACGCTTGTCACACCAAATGATCTGTTACGTAACTGTTTCTTCATATTTAAATCTTGCATGTTGCAAAGGCCAAACCAGAAGAAACAGGACACAGTCTCTTCTTTAAAACACATCATGAAAAGTTTTGGAGAGAAGGCAGGAAAACAAGGCAGCAGCTGAACAGCCTTCTGGTCTGCCTTAAATGAAAGTGTCACTGGCCAGCCAGGGCTTCACCAGGTGTCTAGTCCATGGCTCACACACAGATGTGGCCCCTCTGCTTTGCTGGAAACTATCCTTTGTCCAATAGGATCTCATGGGGCTGAGATTTATTAATGCTCTATATTCCCCAGTACATTTTGGGATGCAGCTTACAGATATATGTTTTCCTCCATCACCTGCAGAGCAGAGTTGCTCAGTACTGTGGAAAAAGATTCTGAGGCATTATAACCAAGTGCTACTAAACTGCACATCACTTTTAGAGATGGAGGAACATGTTCTGTGGGCTGTGGGTGCTTGGAGTGGTTGGTTGGTCCTTTGCTAACCTTGCAAAATTGAGTCCTTGTAAAGGCTCTCTGGGATTTGCTCTGGGAGAAGGGACAGTAACCCTCCATAACCCATGCTCGAGAAAGGAAGAGTGACCCAAAAGTTACTCCACTTCATAAAGGTCAACAGACAATGAAACGGATGAATTATTATCTGTTTGAGAGTGAAAAGCAAAGATACTGCAAGTAACCTGGGTGGGTTTTGTTTCAAAGTATAAACAGGATCTTGCTGTGTCCTGTTAAAAATATCCTGTTGTGTAAAGATGATTTCTTTCCTGTTTATCTTAAGCAGAATGTGCAACTACTAATGAATGCAAGGCTTTAATGTCTGAACTGAAGATCCTCATCCACATAGGACATCATCTGAATGTAGTCAACCTGCTGGGAGCCTGCACCAAAGCTGGAGGTGAGAAATCCCCAGTAAACCAGGAGGAAAGAAACACTTCTCAGATGGCACAGGTGTTTGGATGTGTATGTGGTGGAGTCCAGGTCTCATGCAAGCACATTCCAGCTCTGCTCACAGGAGAGCTGCTGCTGCTGCAGAAGGTGGGCTCAGCTCGTCAAGGGTTTCTGAACATCTCCCAGCCAGTGGTGTCCCTTCTCTGTTGATTTTTAACTGCAACAGAGAAACTGTAAGCCTGTTTACAGAAGGGATTGTGGACTGAAGAGAGGCAGGACACTGCAGTGGGGTGCCCAATTCTTCAACATAGGCACTACTGGTCATTTCAAAGGTTCTTCTCCCTCTCCTTTCCTGCCTTATCAGGAGGATGCACCAGGCCAAGCACTTGGCTCCCTGAGGCCTCCCCCTTTCCCAAGCACTTCACCCTTGCCAGGCAAACACAGGCAGGTTTTGCTTAGTGTACAGGAAGCCTGGGGCAGGCCCAAGCTGAATGCAGCCACAGCACAGACTTCCATGGACCTGAGCTGGCAAAACTGACTCTACATCATACAAAGAGTCTGTTGCAAAGTGCAGACTCAAACAAAAGGCTCCATAAATCTCAGAGCTTTCTCACTAAAACATCCCTTCCCATGCTGAATCCTTGTCTCTTAGTGGGCTTTAACTTCAGAGGAAGAGCTCTCAAAGATGGCTCCTCACTGCAGAAAATGAACCTTCAAAATCATCCCCAAAGGGCAGATTTAGGTGACCTGAGGCCAAGAAAACCCCGGAGTGAAAGAAATGAAGGGGGGAAAGTGAGAGAGGTGGTGCACACATCTATTGTCATCTGAGACTCCAAGCTATCATCTTCCCAAAGAACACGTACTTGTCCAGTTACAGGAGAAAAAGAAAACTACAGTGAGGTAGATTTGGTAGGATGCCAGGGAAGTAAGATGTTCCCTATTCTTCAGGGAGCAGTCAGCAAGCAGCAGCCACAGATACTGCTGGGAGCTGGGAGACACGGACAGGGAACTTGCAGGAATTGCTGTAGTCCTGCAGACCCCAAAAGCCTGTATGGGAGGATGGGCAGCTCCAGCTGGAGGGGTTTAGGGTTCAGATGCAGGAGCAAGGAGCCTTTGCTTGGGACTGTGAGTAGAGGGGAAGTAACACTGTGGACACTGGTGATTCTCCTATCCTGACAAGTCAGTGAGGTGACCCAGTACAAACAGGTGCTGCAACTATGGCAGCATGACTCAGGGGTCAGTAGTTCTTAAGCAAAGCACAGATTCAGCACAGAGTTTTGCTTGCACAGCAAGACACATCTCAGGATCTGATCAAAGACTGTGACTGTCCAATCTCTGAGAAACTTTTTCTCCCAGGAGTCCTCTGTTTCCAGTTCTCCAGCCTGCTCAATCCTGACTGCCCTCCTGGGTGGGTGGTAACCCTCACTTCTTCCCTGCCAGATGCCTGGGGAAACCTCTGATGCCTTTGGGGATCAGTGATCAGCACAGGGAGGTGCAGCATGGCCTCACAGGGCACAGAGGAGCCTCCAGGCAGGCATTGCTTGTTTTCCTCTGAGCAATGCAAGTGCAGACTAAAGAAAACAAGCCTTGAGCTCTGGAGACAGACACGGAGATAAGAGTTACGATTAAAATGCCATTGCAGAACCCAGCATTCCCCCTTTCCCTGTTAGGGTTTATGTAACCATGTAACCGTGTTCGTGATGAAGACTGATATTGAGAATGCACATATATTGCTATAACAATGCAAAAAATAACAGATTTTAACACTCTGGCCAAGTGTCTGATGTTAAGCAGTGAGAACTAATGCACAGTATATGCTTTACAACAAGGAAATTAATTAATGAGAGGCCATATCTAGGAAGCATTTCAAAATCATGAATAAATCACTAAGTGAAGCTTTAAAGCTGCATTTCCTCAGGGCTTCTATGAGGGACATTCAACTTCAGGTTCTTCATAGTATCATTGAATCACAGTATGTTAAGGGGTTGGAATAGACCTTAGAGATCATTCAGTCCCAACCCCCTGCCCTGGGCAGGGACACCTCCCACCAGAACAGGTTGCTCAAGGCTTTATCCAACCTGGCTGTGAACACTGCCAGGGTTGGGGCAGCCACAGCCTCCCTGGGCAACCTGTGCCAGTGTCTCACCACACTCACAGGAAAAAACTTTGTCCTAATATCTAATCTAAATTTACCTTCTTTCAGTTTATCCCCATTACTCACTTATGCCCACTATCCTTTCAGAACAAAGTCCCTTGAGCACGGCCAGATCCCAGCACTGATGCCCTGAATCCCCTGTGAGCTGGGCTCTGGGGTCAGCACTGGAACCACTGGCAGCTTGGATTTTGGGCCAGTTGTGTGTTGCAGCTGCTGGTACAGTGTACTTAGGGCTGACAAGTACATGTTATAGCTGCAGTCAGTAGGAGCTGGGAGTCCTGAGCAGTGCTGAGGTGTGTGCTCACACCTAGCAGTGCCATAGGGCTTGGACAAAGACAGAGCCTGGCAGAAATGTACAATGTTATGCCCAAACCGTAGGTTCTCATTGCAGGAATTCCCCATCTCCCTTTCAAGGGGACAGTCTGTTTCCGAAGGTGCTCATCACCTTGCCTCAGATGAGGTGCAGCAGCCAGACTCTCTCGGGGTCACCCTTCCCTCCTCACCCGCTGCTCTCCCTCACAGCCCATCTCAGCCTTGTCAGTCAATACTGTCCATGTCAGCCTGGCCAAGGACAGACTGCAGCACAGCTCTGTGTGCCCCGGGTGGATACAGGCAGGCAGGAATGATACCCAGAGCTGCCATCTGCCCCAAGGCCAAGTGCAGCTATCAGCACTTTTCCACTGAAGTTCAAACTCCTAAGTCTGAACTATAGACCTCGACAAAAAAAGGTTTCTGGACGTGAAAGTTTGATATCTTGGGACTGATAGTAACAAGTTTATAACACACCCTAGTCCCACGATTTCAGCTTATTGTCCATTTGATGATTACAAGAAGCAGTGCCAAAGGTAAAGAATGCAGCTTTTCCCTTCCCTAACAGTTCACACTGCAACATAAAAGCATTTCGAGCAGATCTTAAAAGTATGCATAATTATATAGAAGCAGCAATTGCACTGAATCTACAGTAGTTTGCACAGAAATAAGAAAGGAAGGAACTGAGAGGACTTTCCAGGCTTTCAAAAACTTCAGACTAAATATTTTTGCAACTTTTATGTCTGTCTATGGACCTGCATACTTTTATTTCCTCTCATGGCATCAGCTCCACCCAAAACAAACAGTTGTGAAGCCAGCAGAGAAAATGAAAACTCCTCCATGCTATGGACTATGTACAGAGTAAACCAACTTTAATAACATCTGTGATTGTATATTCTATTGGCCATTCCAAATTTTCCTTTTCCTATAAATAAGGAATAAATGCCAACTGTTACCATCTAATGGGGAAAACTAAGAATCAGTACTGTGTTCCCTTCTCTCCACATCCCTACTGACTGTGTCCTTCTGGAGTGTCACTTCTCTGTTTCCTCATTTCCTCATCTGTACAATAGGAATGCCAGTATTCACTTATTCTGAAGAGGATTTGGGAGGATAAGGTAGAATTATATACTTTGCAGTGCTTCAAAACTCATTTGACTTTCACTGTCTTTTTTAGGTCCTTTAATGGTCATAGTAGAATATTGCAAATATGGAAATCTGTCCAACTATCTAAGAGGAAAACGAGGAGATTTCATTGCATACAAGGTAAGAAAATGACAGACTTCTCAAGTCACAAGGCAGGGAATCAGCACCCATTGACACAAGCTGGATTTTTCTGCTTTGGCACTGAGGCAGTTGGGTATTTCTGTGGGCACTTTTTTTTCTCTCCACACTTCAATTTGTACAAGCAAGAGAAGGAAACTTTGTTCTCTACAGGATCTTGCTCCCATCCTCTTCGTCCTAGCATTTCCTAAAGAATTAGTTGCAAATACCTAAGAACTGTAGTGCACTTGAGAGAGGGAATTGCTTATGAGATATTACCCAGAACAAGGAGGGAGCAACAGAGAAGTAGTGAAACACTGGTGTTAGCTGAACTAAGAGAGGGTAAATTCTCACAAAATATAATCCTGGTTTGGGAATTTTTGTTTCTAGGCCCACCCCACACACACCAAAAGCAGCTCATCCTTCCACCATCTGCTCATCCCCATCCTCTGTTTGTCCCTTCCCCTGTGCCAGCCCAGAATTCTGTGCTGTGTTTGGGAATTTTTGTTTCTAGGCCCACCCCACACACACCAAAAGCAGCTCATCCTTCCACCATCTGCTCATCCCCATCCTCTTCCCTTCCCTTCCCCTGTGCCAGCCCAGAATTCTGTGCTGTGTGCAGCAACCTGGATAGCTTACACAGTCTGCAGGAAAACTGACCAAATGGTTTAGTTTCCAAACAGTTGTCTGCATCCACTTAAACATCTGTCCTAGCACAGACTGGGCTGGAATAGTGGGAGGACACAGGAGGCCAGAAAGGAGCAATGGGGAGAGGATGGGACTACCTGCTCCTTGTGAATATACAGCATGAAAAGGGCTCTCTGATCCCAGCCCTGCCAGAAACTGGAGCCTCCCCAAGGTTATTTTCCCGGATGATCCTATTATTATTACAGCCATTGTGTACAGGCATGGGAGTACATAAGGTATGTTGTGTAAGTGAAGGAGATTTTCCTGATACAGTCACCGAGAATTTCTTTCTCACCATTGTTTCCATGGACCGAGGGGCTGGTTCTCACTGCCCAGGACAGGGTGAGACAGATGCATGTCTGATTTTAGCATACTTTCCTAAGAAAGCAAGAGGCACAGAATGACAGCATCTCTCTGCTCACCTATCAGTCTCACCCAGCCAGGTTCCAGCTAGCTTTTCTGGTGGAATATTGCTATCGGCAAACTGGGAGGTTCTGTATTAATAAAGAGGAAACCAGGTATCACTGGTTCTGCTCTTCAGGGAACATCATGTTCACACATGTTTGGAGCTCATTTCAGAGGACTCTTTCTTCATATGCCATTCTGTTACATATTTTACATTTCCTCAGGCATTGCATCATACAAAGTTAAAGTCAGTTTTATGCCATTTCTAGTCCCAGGAAAATTCTGACCAAGCAGAGAAAAGTCTGGATGAGTCCAACAGTGATCTGACCGAACTGATTAAGAGGCGCCTTGAGAGTGTAGCCAGCACAGGCAGCTCTGCCAGCTCAGGATTTATTGAAGATAAGAGTTACAGTGATTCAGAAGATGATGAAGAAGGTAAAAGAAACCTACCTAATCCCAAATCTTTTATTGTAAAGACTTCTGCTACTTGGCTAGTGCCAAACACGCTGTCACACACTTTCCAAGCCCTTACACAGATTGAATTGTTCCTGAAATAGCAAATTCTTTCTCTTGCCTGTTCCCCACTTCAACTTTCTCACAAAAGAGACTGGCAGTAAGGTATTGCATATAAAAGCTGCTCCTGTTGTGTGAGAGGAGTAAGAGCCATGTTTGACCAGAAGATTTGCAAGGCCACTCTGTTCCCAGTCTCCTCACTTGCTCTCTATAAAGTTTCCCTGTCTTCTATCCCCAGATGTTGTTTTCTCCATAGCTAAATGACATAATTAATGGATGATGGAACTTTTTTAATCATCTGATCTTCTGTCTCTGGGTTAGTGGTTCCTAACCCAGAGCTGTAACCCTAGCAGAGATCTCACATAACAACACTCAGATGCAGGGCTGGGGTCATCAGCATGCAAGTGGCACCAGAGACACAAAGGTTTGGAGCTACTGCTTTAGTGTTTTGCCATGTCTGTGATCTCTCCTAGATGCTGAGGATCTGTACAAGAGGCCCCTGACTTTGGAGGATTTGATTTGCTACAGCTTCCAAGTGGCAAAAGGCATGGAGTTTCTCGCCTCCCGAAAAGTGAGCTCAAACTTCTTGCACAGAATCATGAGTATCTGAGATGAAGAAATCCAAACACACTTTTGAGACTGAGTAATCTCCTTTCTGCTCTTATAGTAAAGTGCTGGAGATCACGTTAGCTTTTGAGGTTAAGCAACAAGTAGCACTGAAGAGGTTGTGAAGCAATATCCATCATGTTCTTGGCTGTAGGGACTGGCATCTGTAACAGGAGAGTTTAGATAGCAGCAAATACAGGTTGTAAGACAATTCATGGAACTGCCTCATAAATAAGTGCAGCAAGAACTTCTCGTAGGGAAAAATCCTTCTAGTGTGGTCAACAATATAAGTGCTGAAAAATGAAGGGGGAGTATGCAGCTGTTCCTTTAGCTTGTCAGCAGTGCTGGAGACTATCAGCAAAGTTAGCACCTCCCTTGGAAGTGTAACACCTTTTCAAGTAAAGCGAATGTAATACACATGCCAAAGTGTGCACACAGCTGCAAGCTTGCACTCACACATAGCTGCCAGGGCAGCACACAGAAATCCTGAGCACAGTTGCCCCATCTCACGCACTCCTGGGCCTGTATTCACAAATGAACCCGTAGCTCCAGCTGCTTTTGGACACACCTCAGATTTCCCAGTGAACAATTAACTGGAAAATAGGACTCCCTTCATCTTGTCATAACCATGAAAGTTATTTCACACAGACAAATCAGAAAACTAACTGTAATATTGGCTTGTTCCCCAAGTTATTCTCTCATTTGCATATGACAGTGTATTTGGGGCAGATTCTCACACAGGTATCATAGTTTCATAGTTTCATAGTATGTTAAGGGGCTGGAATGAACCTCAAAGATCATCCAGTCCCAACCCCCTGCCCTGGGCAGGGACACCTCCCACCAGAACAGGTTGCTCAAGGCTTTATCCAACCTGGCTTTGAACACTGCCAGGGTTGGGGCAGCCACAACCTCCCTGAGCAACCTGTGCCAGTGTCTCACCACCCTCACAGGAAAAAACTTCTTCCTAATACCTAATCTAAATTTCCTCTCTTTCAATTTATCCCCATTACTCCTTGTCCTATCACTGGAGTGACAGGACAAACAGTCCCTCTCCAGCTTCCTAGTTTCCCTTCTCTAACCTGCTCATGGCAGTAGTTCATTTAATCTGTATATTTAATTCCCAAAGAAGCTCTCCTGCATTCAGCTATCTCAGGGGCTCGTTGTCCAGGCAGCTCCTCTGATCTTGTGTATCCTCATGCCTCCACAGTGCATCCACCGGGATTTGGCAGCAAGGAACATCCTTCTCTCAGAGAACAATGTAGTTAAGATCTGTGACTTCGGCCTAGCCAGGGATATTTACAAAGACCCTGACTATGTACGGAAAGGAGATGTAAGTGAAAGAAGCTCCAATTGCTGTTCTCAAGTTGTTGTTCCCTGTGGGCTTGGGCAGATCAGTAACAGCAGCTCTGGCAACCTGTTGTGTCTCTGGCATTCAGGCACGGCTTCCACTCAAATGGATGGCTCCAGAGGCCATTTTCGACAAGATCTACACAACGCAGAGTGACGTGTGGTCTTTTGGAGTGCTGCTGTGGGAAATATTTTCTCTAGGTAAGAGTGGTTTCAAACCCTTTCTTCCCCCTAATTTATGACTTCTTTGCTAAGAAAAACTTCTAACTAAAGGTGATAATGTGGAGCAATGTTTCTGGTTCAGTTTGGATAAGGACACAGTGCAGATCAGGTGTAAAATAAAGTCCCTGGGCTGAAGTCAGTGAGAACTCCACTTGGCAAAGTGCATGAAAAAGTGAACACTGGGGAGGGGGGAACAAAAATCCAAGACTCTGGACCTAACATCTGTAGCAAGTGAAAGCAGAAGAGCCCAGAGATAAAATGCAAGTCTGCTGCTGGGGAGTGAAACACTTCTCTAAGAGAGATGAAGAAGCTTCCCATCACACGGTATTTTCCTGAAGCACACTGCTCCAGGGCTGCAGAGGTTCACCCTGCTGTGGACACAGTGAGCTGATGCTGCTCATGGCAGTCCATGGCACACAGGGGAGTTTGCCCACATGACATTTTATCCCAGCTTGATTATCTTCTCCACAGACTCTAAATAAGATTTTCCCAGGAGGAAAAATTTATTGACAGCAGCTGCCATCAGGGTGATAGGAGAACCAGTGCTAGACTCAGGCAGAGTGCTTTTGGCAGCAGACAGGTAGAGCATGTACACTTCTGGTTGTATCATTTGCAAGTCACAACATTTCTGAAAGTACAGCAATGGTCTTCTTTATGTACTACAGATTTCCTCCTAGGCAGCTGCTGGAAATCAGCCTCACTGAGATCTGGTTACTGTCCAGCAGATAAAGCTGTGAGGTTAGACAAGCAGCCTTACAGACAGTTCGACTTTGCTGCTCCCAGATTCTCCTTGCAGCGTGGCAAGTTTTGTTTTCCTGAGGGGATTTAGCAATGTCAGCTCTGGGTTTTTAATCAGCATTTGCAGACAAAAGAAACCAAGAAGCATTGTCAACTTAAGCTGCTGGATTGTAAAGCAAACTCTGTAATCTCCTTCTATCTTTAGTTCATGGATCATTTGAAATTAATGATCAGGCTCAAGATGCCAAGTCAAGATGCAAAGTCTGGAGCCATTTCTAGCCTGATCTTTATTTAGGGCTGGCTGCAAACTCACAACCTGATTTCAGTCCAAGTCTTTGATTTGGACGTTTCTCTAGTCCGTATCAGCACAGAAAGCAGAAAGTTCCCACTCAAATGGGTAAAACAAGTGGCAGTTACTGCTCCCTCTGGGGTTCAGTCCTGTTTACTTTGAGTGTTGTTATTTTGGTGTCACACCTCCATGGCTCTGTAACAGCATCACCTGCTGCAGGTGTTTTGAAACACCATGGAAAGGCAAAGCTCCAGAAGCGCCAGCAATGCCCCAGTTCTAACAGATTGTTCAGGAAAATGCATTAGCATCAGCAGAGTCAGACTCTCCACTGGGCACTCCACTGGGCTCTCCACTGGGCATCTCCAGGGAACCAAAAGAATTGAATACTGACCAATGGCAAGCAGCACAGCTGAAGTCAAACTTTCTGTCTTTCCCAAAGGTCCTGACAGAGTTTAACAGATGTGAGCTTTGGGTCATTTGCCCTTTAATACTGAAGACTAATGCAAATTAAAATATAGTCACTGAAATTTATCTCTATTTTGAACTATTGTTAAAAACAATGTATATGGTTTCTTTTAATTTTAGATAGACCCTTTCCTTAATGAAGGTGCTTGTTTGGCACAAAGACTGTCCTCTGAATTCAGAGGAGTCTACTGAAGGACTGCCAGGGCTGCCATCCGTGCAGCAGCCTCTGCCCTCGGTGTGACGTAGATCACAAACTCCTTTTCCAATCCGTGGCACAGACTCAAAAACAGTCGTTTTCTCTGAGAGGGTTTTTCATAGAGATCATCCAGGCATGCCTGTGGTTTGGCACTGCTCACATCTGCAGCTCAAACGATAAATATTTAATTAAGGATTTGTGTCACTGATTGAATTCTCTTATATAAAAGTTTTACAGATCATTGAGAGCCAAGGGATAGAAGTTATTTGTCATTGCTACGGGGTATGTTTTGGTTCCCATTTACAACTGCTGCTTTTACTGGGTCCCACAGATTTAGCACCCCCTGAAAACGGGAAAAAATACTGATTAGTAAAGTGCAGAGTTTAGTTTGGTCCTGGGTCCTTCCAAGGTCAGGAGCTGAATGAAGCACCATAGGCTTCCTCCAGAAAGGCTGGCAGACTGGATCCATTTTGGTGCTACACAGGGAAATCAGGACTTGAGAGACTGTTAATTTTCATTTTGGGCTGAGTTTGCAATGAGCTTTAAATTATTCAAATGGGGTCAGCACACCTCATGTCAGGTAGTGCCAGCAATGTTTAATGCATCTTGAAATCACTTCCATTACAGAATGTTGGTGTCTTCTGGAATTTCAATGTGCACTGTTCAGAAAGCAATCAAAGATAATTATGTAAACAAGCAGTGCCTGGTAGTATAACATCAGCATCTTATTATCCTACTAAAATAAAACCAAGATCAAAAGAGGGCTCCCATATGCAATGCATGCCACATCTTTGAGCATTTTGGAAGAGATTTCCCTTAAGGAAAACATCATGTGTAGCCCTTACACCATATGTTTCAGCCTACATTTCTCCCAAGCTGTCTCAGCATCCCAAATCCAAGTTATTAGGCTTATCACATAGTCCAGATGAAGTACTGTGGTGAGTGGAAGTGAAAAAGGGAGAGTTCCTTGCTTTTAAGATCTGAGCTGCCTCCAGCTGGTAGGAGGCTAGAACCAGTCAAAATATAAACTACCAAAAGATCTTGCAATCAAAAATTATTCTTCTTTGCCTTCCTTGGACTTGCTCTCACCAACATTTTGCAGTTGATATGACCAATGATGCAAACAAAGATAACTCAGATTGTGAAATCCCTCCTCACCCCATTCAACCATCTTGCCCTCAAGGTCTCAGTCCCAATCAACACATTTGCAATACTAATTCTTATCAATAACCTCTGTTCTGCTCATGAGTCAAGTCCAGCCAGTGATATTCAGCAAACTGAGCGGTTTCTTCTGCACATGGGAATGGTCAGTGTAAAATAGCCACTCCTCAGTGTACAGCTCCACTCAGCTCGTCCCAATGGAAAACAACTGGCCACGATGGCACAGCAATCACATAATGCAGTCAAAATGGCTGCAGAGGCCATGCAGCCTATCCCTCTCTAATGAGCTGTGTTGTTTTCAGTGTTGCCCCAGGATATGGACAATGTAGAGCCAGCTAGATCAAGTGAGGCTCATGCTCGCTTCTCTGGAGAGGCTGTGCCCTGTTAAGGGGTACAGGAGTACTGGGCACGTTGTGGTTGGATCTGTGCAGCCCCAGTACCTTGGAAGGGTTTGTAAGCATGGACAGAAGGCAAGACTAGGTAGTGAGTCAGGAGAGGTACACAGACAGCAGTATGGTACCTTGGACAACAGTCAGTGCCCTCCATCCTGTTCCCATCCTCACCTCTGTGCCAAAGTGTAACTGGGGGAAGGTGACACTACAGTTTCTGTCCATCTGTTTATTCAGAGGGATCTCGTGAAGTTATAGGAGCCTGTTTTGAGACCTTTGGCCAAAGGGTGACGCCATGTGAGCTGAACAGTTAATTTCCAGGTTATTCTGAGCATATTGACAGGCCAAAGGCAAAACTAGGAAGGAAAAATCAAGATATAAAGCAGAAATGATGCTACTGATTATATCCAACTTACATAACTCCAGGAAACATTCTCAATATTGTGATCTGGTACTTGCACATTCAGGGAATTCAGATGTGCAGTGGCTAAGCATCCCTGAGCTTTGGATGTCCTTGGAGCCTGTTTGATGTGCTGAGATGCCCTCTTAGGAGGTTGCCAGGATCTCTGCTCCCCAGTGCAGAGTGCTGCAGATTGAGCAGTCAGATTCATGGAGTAGAATAATTCTGGAAGCAGCCACATTTTGGCACCCTCTTCACTGCCTTTATCCAAAAGATTTCTGCTGTGCTTGTTGTGCCCCCAAGTGCACAGCACATGATGGTATTTCCAAGTGGGGGGAAGAAATTGCAGGAAATATGCAGGAATGTTATAGACAGTAAATCATACACAGATTCCTTGAGGGCTGGATACAGATCCAGATTCCATTCAATCCCCTATGTTAAGACTTGATTAAATTGTTTCCAAATTCATCATCCAGTCTCTTGGATTCCAAAATGTGCAAGACAAGTGTTGTGCTGCCTGTGAAGCCTTTGCTGAGGAGAAAGGGAGGGAAGCTTTTAGGTCTATCCACAGTAGGTTCAGTAACCTTTCAAACTTCAGTACAGACATCTCTAGAATTTTACCTGTGAGGTCTGGATTACTCAGAGGCCAGAGCACTTTCTCAAACTATGTATTTGTTCTCTTTACTTATGGTGCACTGGAGATGTCATACAGCAAAGAGCATAACCTCTGAAAAGCCCCACTGGCTCATTAGTTGAGGAGCATTTACACGAGTCCCTCCTCTGAAGAGAACCATCTACACAGGCAATGATGACTTTTTGATTCATGTTGATGACTGCTAAGCCTACTTTTGTGCAAGTTAATACAATGCTACCAGTCCCTTTACAGCAGTCTACCCCTCAAAAGCAATTACAGTTGCCATGAGCTGTTCTCCCAGGTTTCACACTAATTTTGAGTGGCCCTGAAGATAAGCAGCACTGAACACACAGTCAAAAAGCAAACAAGGCTAAAAAGCTGAAAGGTCATTTTCAAGGAAGTTTTACCTGTAGGACTGAATAATACATATACAATACGGGTGAACCAGGGGAGGAGGGCTACAATTCCACACTTGAGATTGAACTGTGAGGTTCTCACAGCTTTCTGCAGGGGACACATGCCCACAGCTTCCTCTGCACTTTCTCACAAAGATCTGTGAGGCCAGAGATTCTAAGGCAACAGAGGATGAGCAGGACTTACTCCATTCACTTAGTGCAGGATATTAGCAGGCTAATAGTATACAACCAATTGAATGAGCTGGAACTTTTCTACCACTGACCAAGAGGTCATTTAAAGTCTCAAACGGATAGAATTTATTTCTCTTCTGCCCTGTTTTACCTTGGAGTGGTCCTGGCTATATTGCAAGTGCAGAGGAGACACTGCGATTGAAATCTCTAAGAGACAGAGTGAGTCTTTAACAGGTTTCCAAACAAAACATGTAGATATTAGGTCACTGCAAGTTCTCTGCTCTTGCTTCTTTTGCTGTCAGACCCTGGGTAACCTCAAATGCTCAGCAGAGATCACTGATTCATGTTTAATTCACTGGACTGGGAAATAGGGAATGTGCCATTCTGGAGCCTCCTCCTTATGTCTCCCATCAGGTGCCTCTCCATACCCTGGAGTACAGATAGATGAGGACTTCTGCCGACGGCTCAAAGAAGGAACCCGGATGAGATCTCCAGAGTATTCCACTCCAGAAGTGTAAGAGCTCCTGGGTTTGTGTTGAGAGCTGATACATGCCATTTAAATATAACAAAAGATCTTGTATTTAAGAGTGGAGGGGGAAGGAGACCTCATCAGATGACAGCTGTGTGGCTTGTTTTCAGTAAATGTGGTTGTGTATATCTTGGGTGTCCTGACACGACAGACAAATGCTAAAGGCAGCCCAAGCCAGCCTGACCTTTGCCAACACCAAGATGAACCAAGATGTAGTTCATGGATCTCAGGTCAGGAGAACATTTTGTCTGCCCTGTTGTCCAGTTCTGTGGCAGAAACCTGCAGCCACAGCTGTGACTTACTTCAGTCACAGGGCTGTCAGCATCAGCAGGGCCCAGCAGCCAGAGTTTGAGTTAGGTGAAAACAAAAAGCCTACAGGCACAACTGAGGCAGGAATATGGAAGCAAAAAGCATCCCACATGGAAATTAGGATAGAATTTCAGCACATGTAGATTTGAACCTGTCTTAATCCAAAACTATCCAAAGACTGACCAAAACAAGCAGCACTGGAATGAAACCATTTGGAAGCAAAGATGCTCTCCTTTTCATTTCTTAATGCCTGTGTTTTTTCTCCAGCTACCAGACAATGCTGGATTGTTGGCATGGAGTTCCCACAGAGAGGCCAACTTTCACTGAGCTTGTGGAGCGCCTGGGAGATCTTCTTCAAGCCAATGTACAGCAGGTATGGGAATGCAAACCTTCTTCCACAAATGTGTATGGACAGATGTACAGGTGGGTCAGCCTGGGCTTGGTGCTGCCTCTTGCCTTCAGAGGTTTAGGGGTCTTTTAGGGTGTAGGGGTTACAGTGGAGTAACAGGTTAACAGTTGGACTTGATGACCTTAAAGGTCTCTTCCAACCTTGATGATTCTATGATGTGTATGCAGGTGGATGTGTGTGCACACATAAAGGCTCTCTGAGTACTAGTATTAGGTTTGACTCCATAACAGAGGACACAAGGAAAATGGCTGCTGGAATGAGTAAAGGGAATGTAAAAATTCAAAGGGGATTGTATTTCAAAACTAGATGTCTATCCATCCATCCATTCATAGTAGCAGAAACTTACATTCATTAAAAAAGGCCCAGTTGCCCCTCAGAGGAACAATAGTGCTTTATCTCACAAACACTTTTAATTAGATTCCCGCGTAGTAAACTGCTTTAGTGGGTTGGCCCTGGCTGGACACCAGGCGCCCACCAAGCCACTCCATCCCTGTCCTCCTCAGCTGGGCAGGGGAGAGAAAATGCAATTTATTACCAATCAAATCAGATAATAAGAAATAAACCCAAATTTAATAACGCCTTCCCCCACTCTTCTTCTTCCTGGGTTCAACTTTACTCCTGACTTTCTCCACCTCCTGAACTTTCTCCAAGTTTATGTTCACCAGTGCTCTTCAGAGCTTTACAATTATGCAGTTTAAAATTCAGAAAGTCAATTATATCATTATTAATTTCATAATAGTTGAATCAGTTGTTTTTTTCTTCAGTTAAAACAACCAAACCAGTTATGTAATTGTCAATTTAATTTAAGCAGAAATCAAGTGCTCTCCTCCAGCTCCTTACAGTTTGCAAACAAATTTAGTGGAGCTGAGTTGAAGTGGGCCCAGTCTGCAATATGAAGAGTTTGTGAGTTTTATTCTATAACCAAAGTAAATTAAGGAGACATAAAAATCATGATAAGGGAATAGGGCACTTAACTGCTTCTCAAAATTAAAAAGGAAAAAAACCGAAGCAAAGGGAAATTTGGACAAATAGTTTCAGGACCTAAAGGCAGAGTCATTTCTGAAGATGACTGCAGGGTGTAATGACAATGCAGAGCTAATTATGATGTGCAGCATCAATTCTTGAAAGGACAAGAAATAAAATCTCTTCAGACTTCCCTTTTAAGGAATGGCTCTTCCCAAGCTACAACTCCTGAAGCTGAACAAACCCAGGAAGTCTACAGATAGGCTTTTA
>NW_008672564.1:109723-112988 GCF_000695815.1 Acanthisitta chloris | reverse complement strand
CTTCTCCATGGCTTAAACCTGGACTTGGGTGTCCCTGAGAGTTGTCCCTTGGAATCCCTAGAGGCCAACACAATGACAGCATAGAGGACTGCTTTCCTGAAGGGCAGATTGGTGACATTCTGTTCACTTTCCCTGAGGCAGAACAGCCACACATCTGGAGTGCAGCAGTGAGCACAAAGAAATTGCTGCTGCCTCATCTGAGATGCTGCTGGCAGCAGAGCCAGTTGCCTTTGGGTGTACATATAGTGACACCCTCAATACAGCTGTCACCTTGCTGTGCCACATGTGAGGGACACTCTTGTCACTGCTATGACAACCAGTGAAGCAACAGCTCAGGCTGAGGTGCCTGGAATTGAACACACACTAACTTCCCATCAGTTCTGAAATATCAGAGACCATTTTCAGCTCTTCTACATCACAGGTTTCCCCAAAGGTACCAGTTTCCTCACATAAAGCCTCCTACACAGAAACTGTTGGCTAAAACTGTATGTTCTAACTTCCACAAGGTGTGAAGAACAACATCATCGCTTTGAAGAAACATCATAAAGTTAAAATAAAATCTATTCCTTTCTCAGTGTTGTAAAGCTTTGTAGAATACAGTGACCTCTTACACCTGAGATGCAGCACAAAATGAATTTTACCAGCTTTGTGTTCTTTTCTGTTACTTGTTCTACAGGATGGGAAAGACTATATTCCACTGAACATCACCTTGTGTCCAGATGGAGAATCCAACTCCAAAAATTGCCCTGTGGAAGAAAACTCAACCAATGGAGTTAAGCGCTGGAGTGCAGTGGAAACTGGGTAAGAAATATAGATACAGGGATGGGGGAAAGAGAGATTTCCCAGAGGTGGGCAGTGCCTGCTGTCCTCTCTTAATGTGACCGGTTAAAGAGTTGGACAGACAAACCCGTCAGGGTGTTGGATATTACTTACAGGACATGAAAAAAAAAAAAGATGGGCCAGGAAACTGAGCTGTGTCAGATGTAACTGAGTGAGTTTTATGCTGACCCTCAACTTTCCTTACAGTAACAGCAGCAAGAAGCGACCCCTGAGTGTGAAGACATTTGATGAGGTGCCAGTGCAAAAAGAGAAAGTGATGCATGAGGTAAGGGAGGTGACTGCATCCTTCTCCACCAGGTTCACAGATCACTTGTCACCAGAGCCAGAAACACTTACTAGAGCTTTTGAAATCTGTTTGGTAAAAAATAACTTTAAATCAGGCACAAGATTTGGCCCTAGCATCTCACACACAGGTCTGTGTGACAACAAAGAGAGACCTGCATTTTGCATAACAAATAATTTAAAGAGAAGCTCATGTGTGATTCCTCTGGCTTTGATCAGGCTAAGGGGCTTTATATGGATGTATTTCAGGTTTTTTTTGCGCTATAAGAAAGTGGCAGCTCATTGAAATCAAGCTCTTTGAAGAAAATGTGTCCAGAACACATTCTGGCTGGCTGAGATAGCCAGTAACTTGGCGGGGGTGAGGGATAGTTCAGTTATATATCAGGGATATATCCAGTTCTGGATAGCCAAGACCAAGATTCAAGTTTCTGCCCTTGATTCACACAAAGGGTTTCAACCCTGGATTTCCCTCACCCCAAGTGCACATACTTACTACTAGCTTAATGGCATTGCAGTGTGGGAGAGTGTTAAGGGGTTTAATTTTTAGCTCAGGGGAAAACAAAACTTGTTTTGTTACAGAATGATGGTTCTGCTGGTTGGCTTCCTCTGAAATTACAGCTTGGAGGGGTTTTGTTTCTATTTTTCCTTCCTTATTTAAAAAAAAATCAAAAAGCATACAAGCTACAACTCATGGGTTCCCTCTATGGTTCAGGCACTCCCTGTTGCAGCTCCACGTACAGTCCACCCCACCTGCCTCAATGACACAGTCTGTGCCACTAAGGAGGAACCCCTGCAATGCACAAATGCTTCGAGGGGTTCAGAGTTTAGGGAGGAAGCATGAAGCCCTCAGGAAATCTCCTAACAGAGGAGGAGAGCAAGCTCAGGTGACAAGGAGCAGCTAAAGAAAAGGCTCCAACCAGGAATCCCTCCTGGACAGAGCCTTTCCTCAGACCAGCTCTCTGGGGAAGGGTCTAGTCCTCAACTACAACTTTGTCCTGGATGCATTTCATGTCCTTGACAAATACAGTGTATTTCTGCTCTCCGGTTAGCGGAGATTGAGGCTCATTATTCCCCAGTATCTTGCCAGATGTAATTTCTCTCTCTTTATCACTGCATCTTAGGGATTAGAAGGCTTAGAATTTTCTCTGGCGCCTGCATCTTTACTCTTCCAGGATAACAATCTGTCCCTCTGCATCACACAAAGACATTTACTAGATCAATCTGCTATCAGTAGGAGATTACTGCTGCCAGCACAAGCATTACTTGCCTAAATGTTCCCTGTTCATGCCATTTTAAAATAAGCCCTTACATGAAGGGGGAGAAGTTTCAAAAAAGGGTAATAATACATGAACAGAGCAGAAATAAATGTGATATCCCAATGAAGATATTTTAAAGCAAAATTATGGTGTGATCTGCATTTGGACAAAGTAACTGCATTTGGGTTACTAAAATTATCTTAAATACCAAGACATTCATACTCATTAGGTCATTATTTCAAATAGTTGCCCAGGATCTCTTGAAGTGCTCTACCACACCTTCCTGCAATTGTGCCACTTATCTGGAGTCTCTGTGGATATTCTTTTAACAGAGAAGTGTAAGCACAGTGCAGAGCAGCCCCAGATAAACTGTTCCTAGACCACATGTTTTAAGGGGAAATAGTCAAGATAAAACCCAGAAAGACAAGCTGGGCTCTACCCAGGGTTTGACAGACCTCATTAATTTAGGACCTTACTTAATACTTTGAAAACCAGTTTCTAAACTGATCTTATTAAAAACTGATATATTACCAAAGGATTTATAAAAAGGCTTTTGCTTGTTATTTATTGACTGCTGTATTATTTTTTATCTTTCAATCAGTTTGACTGGTGAAATAAGACTAACTAGAGTTTCACTTTTATATTGAAGTGTTTTGCTGTCTTGGTTTTGACAAACACACCGACATGCAGCTTTCCAGCATCACAAAGCATTTCAAATGCAGAGGAACCCCCAGAACTTAATATTTTTAAATTACTTAAAATGAGGACTGTGATGTCTTTAACACTTAGCACATAACAGCTTGGTCTTAACTACAACCTCAAGAGTCATAGTTTCATAGAATTTTAAGGGACTGGAATGAACCTTAGAGATCATCTAGTCCCAACCC
>NW_008672564.1:104380-109647 GCF_000695815.1 Acanthisitta chloris | reverse complement strand
CAGCCACAACCTCCCTGGGCAACCTGTGCCAGTGTCTCACCACCCTCATGTTAAAAAATCTCTTCCTAATACCTAATCTAAATTTCCCCTCTTTCAATTTGTACCCATTACTCCTTGTCATATCACTTCAGTTCCTAGCAAAGAGTCCCTCTCCAGCTTCCCTGTAGCCCCTTCAGATCCTGGCAGGTTGCTATGACGTCTCCACACAACCTTCTCTTCTCCAGGCTGAACAGCCCCAACTTCCTCAGCCTGTTTTCATAGGGGAGATGCTCTAGTCCTCTTATCTTCGTGGCCTCCTCTGGACTTGCTTCAACAGTTCCATGTCCTCCTTATGCTGGGCACACCAGAACTGTGTGCAGCACTCCAGGTGGGTCTCACGAGAGCAGAGTAGAGGGGGAGAATCACCTCCTTTGGTCTGCTGCCCACACTCCTTTGGATGCAGCCCAGGACACGGTTTGCTTTCTGAGATGCTTTCTCATCTTTAAGTGCAGCAGAATCACAACCAATTTAATACTAATCAAGACAGTTTTGTTGGACAGCCCGTAAAAAAACCCATAACTAAAAGGCCATGGCTATATATCTTTGTAAAGCACATGGATTTGCAAAATGCTACTGAACTTCCACTTCCTTCAAATTTCAGTGTTTCTAATAGCGCATTTTTATTAGGTATTTAGGGAGCTTTTCTTAGAGGAGCCCAGCCAGAATTATTGGATATATTCTTTATGAGTTTCAGTCTATTCATATCTCACTATCCTACATATGTGGTATCCATATGTCATGCTTAATATCAATTTCAAATTTGAAAATGTCAAATTATTTTTTGATCTGTTCTTTTTAAGGCTGCTCTTTGGAAATACAGATCAAAAACTTTAGCATCACAAAAAACAAGGCAAATGTTCTCAGGCTGCAGAGTAGCATAAGCTGGATAAAAATTGATAACACAGGCCCTGATAAGAGAATATTCTGAAGGTCTGGTAGCTCCTACACCAGTCCCAGTACACAGGTACCAGTATGTAACTGAAATTTTGTTCCTTTTGGTCCTCAGGAATCTGACAGTGGGATGGTGCTGACATCAGATGAGATTAAAAGCCCAAAGAGACTGGAAATCCGTTCCTGGCCTTATGGGATCATGGCTTTAGCGTGAGTACTTTGGCATATTGCTTTTTAACACAGTGGTCTGTTCAGAAAAATGCTATTGAAATTTAGTTTTGCTTCTGATTCCAAAAGGAAAACTATCTAGACTAGCTGAAAGGAGAAGCAACTCTGAATTTCAGTCCTATAACCAAAGCCCATGTATCTTAAGATCAAGGGTTGGAATATTCTGCACATGGCAAATGATAGGAGCAAAAGGTCTGAGAATATACACATCTACTTTAGCTGTTTCTTGACTGCCTCTCCACTGTTCTCCTTCACTGATGGAACAAAGTTTGAAGCTGATTTATTAAACCAAAAAATAACATTTATCATTATACCAGTGTGTGTATTTAACTTAGGCATACAGAAGGACTGACAGCTTTGCAATCGGTGGGATGTGAATATAGTTAAGAAGGTGTGTGTATAGTAAAGAACAGAATAAGCACAAGCACTGCAGAGCAAGCACATTTACCAGAACCCTGATTTCTACATTTGCTTTACCATCACTATGAAGACAACCCTGCAGAGAACTCCCTTAATCCTACCACCTCCATGATCCCATGAACTCATATCTGATCTACAAACAGAGGCTGTGACAGTTTGCTGTATGTCCATCCATTCATAGTACATACACAGAAGTATAATAGGAAATATTTAGCTTTTAGCTCACAGTTAGGTCACAGATCTTTGTATTTTGATAACAATCACACAGGCAGAGAGGTGACCTAGTAGTGAAATGGGCCTTCTCCACCTTCCTAAGAACAATAGTGACCCATTTTATTGATTCAAATGTCAACACATAGAATTTCAAAGCATAGCTACCCAAAATATGAACAGAGAAATGGTTCTGGAAGGAATTCCATGTCTATTCAGGCAATTAGGCTACTTAGACTGTTACTGAATTGCCTAGAGTTTTCTACAAAATCTGTTGATGAGATTTCTATTAGTTTCCTCTCCGTCAAACTCAATGACCTTTCCCACCAGAGCAGCTGCTTGTTCTACACCAAGTCACCACTTCTCTGCATAAAAGAGGAATGATAGATGAGAAGAAACCTAGTGCAGTTTCTGGGTATTACGGGAGAGTTCACAGGAGAGTACAGTGTGACAGTGTTCATGAGGGGCTAACTCTCTCACTCTGAGAGAAAAAAAGGTGGAAGGAGCTTGCCTTGTCTTTTCAGGCCTTAAACCCCTCAATTCCTGGATATCTGAAGGCAGCAGAGGAGGAAAAGGGAGAAGATTACATAAGGAATGCTAGAAAGCCTCAGGACTAGCAGGGAGCCTTCACATGCTATGGATTTTGCTGGACAGGAGTGTGACTTCAGGAATCTTGTTGTTCAGTAGTATTTCCCCTGTAGCACTGTCCCAAGGCTGTACCTGTTGGGGATTAGCAGAGATCTAGATCAGGTTCCATGTTTTTAATCCTGTGCACACACCAAGAGGAGTTGTGCCTGGCACAGTGCATTGCTATGGAGACCAAATGGCACCAGCTCTAAAATAGGAGCTCAGATGTCAGGAACTGCGTTACTGTGATGCTTTACCTGGGCTGATTTACCTCTGTTCTGCATGATGTCATGTTGACACAAATCCAACACACACATGCAAACAGCCTCCCTGATAGGATTTATCCTTCTAAAGATTTCTGTCACTCCCCTCAGACTACTGTTTCCCAACTGCATTTCTCCCACTTGGATAACTAGTTGGCAGAGGAAGGTTCTCTCCCCTTTCCAGGCTTTCTGCTGAAAATCAGAAAAATAACATCCAGCCAGATGTAGAAACACACAAAGTCTCTAACAGCCTGTTCTTTTGAGATTTCCAGGAAAACCTTCTGAACTGCTATCAGGCCCACTGGGAGTGAATGTGAAGTACCAATGCTCTGTGGGGGTCAGTGAATCCCTGCCTGACCCCCACCATCTGGGGCTCTCCCCATTTCCAGTTGACACTTCCATAGGGATTCCATTCATCATGAGATATCTGATCCTTTCTGTGCCAGCCAGGCCCTGAAAGACCATCCTAACAGAGTCTGCTGTAACAGCAAACCCTGCTGCAAGCTGTGTTTGTTGTCTCCCGATTCCCAGGCCCCTGGCTACCATGGGATGGACAGAGGTGTGGTTTTTCTTGGCCACATCCTTCACTGAGTGTTTGAGGTCCAGCTGAGAAAGCTATTTTGTCAGCTTCTCTTTTTTTCAATCCTGCAGACTGTCATTGGCACGAATAAAAGCTTTAACACAATGCAGAGCATCCTGATGCACTCTTGTTTGAGGACATGACACCCCTGGGTGCTCCTGCACTGCTAACTTGAAAAACAAACCTCCAAAGCATGCAGAATAGTCCAGGGAGGTCAGAAGGGAGTGTGGGTTTAGCAGGGGAGATAAAGTCACCCTTGTTAATTGTGTATCGCTCTCTCTATCAAAAACATTTACCCTGGATCCTTTTCAAAGTCTTTCTTTTCTAAAACAAAACTGTTCAAAGGCTTAGCATGTTTTCTAAACCAGGGCGGCTGCGTTTATTAGTTTTGCCAAAATCTTGCTGTTTATTTATCCTGCATTCATTCCTTTGTCCAGTTTCAAATTTGCCAACAGTACACACCATGGAGTGTCAGTGTCAAGAGTTTATTGAAGATGAATCTGACACTCTGGGCCTGGGACCACTGTTAGACCAGACTATCTGTTTCTGAGCATTATATATCCTATAGTAGAAAGTCACAGCAGTAGCTGTAGTGAGAGACAAAGACAGACTGGGATAATGACACTGGAGTTAGCATTCAGGGAGGCACATTCAGCACAGAGAGGATTTAATGATGGGATGACTCTGGTGTCAGGTTTCATCTCATAATATCAACAAGCTACTGCCAAACACTGCTTTAAAATCCTCCCTGAGATTCCATAATCAAGTTCTTGTTTAACATTATAAAAGGTTTGATATCTGCTCAGTTGTCCTCCCCTATCCCTTCCCCTTCTCCACCCCCCCCCAAACCCAACTATTCACAGTTGCTCTGACATTATTGATCTGGTTCTGGCCAAGGCCCATGACTCCAGCTGAGTGAGACTCAGCTGATCTGCTCTGGGCTCTGGATACTGCATCCAGATCCTGTCACTGAGGGTTCTGCCTTTGCCAAAACCAAACTGGGCCCAAGGCAAGTCAGGAATATTGAAACAGATCATTTTGCTCAGGAGCATTAGATGTTCAGGTCCAAACACAAGGTGTCCGACAAGAACACAATCTAGATTGGGCTAGAATCCTTTTGCACCAGCTCACAGAAATGAGGCATGGAAACATGTTTGCTCCATGGCAGAATGTAGTTGCAGAAGATAAAACTATACTTACTGTTGTGCCATGTAACACCTTGCACTATGACCTGACTTGAGCTCTCCATATTCAGGCATTGAAATACTGCCCTGGAGGTGTTCAAGAGGCACCTGGACCTGGCACTGGGTGATAGGTTTGGTGGTTTATGGGTTGCAGTGGTAGTGCTGGTGGACAGTTGGACTTTTTGATCATAAAGGTCTCTTCCAACTTTGATGATTCTATGAAAATATGTCATTTTGAATTAATAACTACTCAGAAGCTATGTAAGCCACTTTTTGTCTAGGCTTATACTATATGTTTACAGTGGCAAGAATTGAAAGGAGGATTGTGAAAGGCTGTGGTCCCCAGCCTGGGTCTGATCACAGTGCTTTTCACCTCACTGAATTGGGAGCACTGGTGTGAGTGTCAGGGACGTCTGATCAGCCTGGCCACACATGTGAGTGGACATATACTCAAGGAGTGGGTGGCTTCGGCCTGCAAAAACTTTATGTTACCTGCACTTTGTATTTAAAAGTGTTAAAAAAAATGAATTCTTGATCCCAACCCCCTGAGTTCTCCTTTCTAGTAGACTGCTGATCCACTGATACTGCCCAGAGAGGAACCCAAGATGAAATTCTTACTGCACAGCACTCAGTCTAAAATGTATGAAAGCAAACTGTGAATCAGTCATAACTACCAGAAGGAAAAATAACCCTTTTATTTCTTTAATTGCAGAAAAATTAAATTTTTTTAAAACCCACTCTTACTCTGTGCCTCATATAAAAGCTGTTCTAAAGCCCTGAAGCTCCTACATGTTATTAAGAGATGTGGTCATGAGACAAACTGCT
>NW_008672564.1:63336-104352 GCF_000695815.1 Acanthisitta chloris | reverse complement strand
TTTCCCTAAACACAGCTTCTGAGCACAGACAGGATTCCTACATGGACACAAGAGTCTATTAGTTCTTCCTATTGAAGGCAAGATACTTGGGCTTCTTACTGCAAAGCAATAGGAGCTGCTCCACAGCACTGGGGCTAAGTGCTGCACTTGGTGCTGGAGTCCCTCACTGCACAGAGTGATTTTGTGGTGAGACACTGGCACAGGTTGCCCTGGGAGGTTGTGGCTGCCCCAACCCTGGCAGTATTCAATGCCAGGTTGGTTGAAGCCTTGAGCAGTCTGATCTGGTGGGAGGTGTCCCTGCCGATGGCAGGAGGTTGGGACTAGAAGATCTCTAAGCTGCCCCTAAAATTCTGTGATTCTATGACTCTATGATTTTCTCGCAGTCATCTCTCTTCCTGCATGCTCCTCTTCACATCATTGACCCCAAAATGTAGGCAACTAGAAACTGGCTCCTGCTCACATGAAATAAATAGTTCCAGCAATGATTTCCCAGCTCTTTGATGATTTCAGTATTTTTCTACCTCTAACCAAAATCTCTGGTTCATACAGTAAGAAGAAAAAGCCTCAGTAGGTCATTTAGGCCTTCTAGCTATTGCAGGATTATCCTCTGTGGTATCTTCTAAAAAACTTTGACACCTTCACAAAAATTTTAAAAAGTTTGTGAAAGATTACTTAATATTCAGGCTAACTTTTCCTCTATCTAGTGTAACTCCTAGAATTTTCAGCTTCTTCTATACCAGGAAATCTGACCCAAGGGGAGCTGTTAATGGCTACCACTACCACGGTACCACACTGAAATGCACTTGCTCAAGCTCACATCTGGGTATGACCTACCAGCACAGACAGGCCCCACACAGACCCAGCACACCATGCATGCAGCAGCCCAAGCCCAGGCTCTGCCATACTCAGGCTATATGCACTGACTTCACACCAGTAGCTTCCTCCATCTCATTTGGCTTTACACCTAACAGCCTCAACACTGGCACCAGGCAATAGAGCCTGAAGTGCAGCAGGATTTGCTGGTAATTATCAGTGTCACTCAGCTGATTTGTTGATACCATTTTGCATTCTTCTGATTCCTAGTATTGATTCCTCCACTGCTGTCATCACTTCTGTACTACCCTAGGAACCTGCCAAGCTTGTAGGTGTCTTTCTGAAAGAGAGGAGTCCAGTGCTGTGCCTCGGATAACTCTAGTCTCAGCCTATGACACAAGGCTGAAGCCAGCTCAGCACATGCTGTTTCCCCCAGCAGTACCCCACATCTGTTGTGATAATTTTGGCTACCAGATCTGTTTGAGGAATCTGTTCCAGGAAATGGAAGTGTTCAGACTCTCACATGTCCCCTTGTCCTGCCCTAAACAGGACACAGTGATGCAAGGACAAAGGAGTTCTCGGAGTGGTCACTGTGTACAATGTGATGAGCTTGGGTTAGTGAGCAGCTGTATTCCAGCTGAAAGTCATGGCATTCCCACACCTAATCCTGAGTACTCTGCTATGGTGACAACAGCCAAATGGGCCTGGGTTGGGCCAGTCACAGCCCTGAGCAGATTTATCAGAACTGAACATCCCTTTTATCACCTCCCTCAGCTGCAGCACTCAGGAGTCACAGGCAGAGGCAAAAGCAATAAGTAAATACCTTTTGGGGCAGTGCAATGCCAACCCAGGAGAAGCACTGAAGCAAGTAATGTCTAGCTCTCAATGAAATTATTTCATTATGTAGCCATTATTAACTTCTGTAGCTGCATAATTATGTGATTAATCAAATCTAATGCCTTCAGTCAGAAACTGTGTATCAGTGGGGCTCAAGGAGAGTTTCTCTGTCTTACACAGGGCAGCACAACTGGCTCAGGGCATAAAGGGGCTTTTGCTTTCCTCTGAAGCACCAGGCACTGACCATGCTGGAGGCAAGGCTGAGCTCTGATGTGGTGTGGCAGTTTCTATGAAGCAAATGAGATCTCAAGGACAGACATCATCAAGGGATGCTGCAGTCTCATTTCCATACACAGCCCCAGCATAAGGCCATGCTCTGCTGCTGAGCATGAGCAGAGCAGACACAAGTGTCTGTCATGAGAGCATTAAAGGGAAAAAGGCAAAGACCCTTGGAGAGCTTTAATTAGGAAATGCATTTAGATGAAAAGAATAGTTTCCAAAGTTAATTGTATTTTGGTTTGCCATAAGACAGTGAGTGACAAAGCTTGCTTCTGACCTAACTCATCAGCTTTCTGTCTTTGGAGCAAATATTAGATGTCACCGTTTAACAGTCTTTCTCCAAACACCCCAATCTCAGCCTTAGGCAGTTATTCCCAGCTATCCTGTCTCCTGACCTACAGGGGCAGAAACCCAGCAAGAACACTTGCTGGGAGTCCATAGGGGTCTGAAAATTTCCCATTGTGTGGCCAAACTAAACCCTAATAACTTCTCTTTTTCTCCAGCACTCTAAGATGTGCAGGCTGGGGGCCAAGTTAAACAGATACTTGCAAGCTTCTCTCTGTCTCCACTGACAACTTTAATACCTGGCAAATTTGAAGCCAGAGCATTCATGGAATTGTCCAACAAGAGTCAATAGAACTGAGCAACAAAAAGAAAAATACATAAATAAACAGTGAAGCAAAGTTGTGGTTCCATTGCTCGTGCCAGGGAAGAATTTATCTGCAGAGAAACTGTGTGCACAGAAAGGGACAGCTGCCAGACTTATACGATACATAAGAAGTTTCCACTCACATTTTTCTCTGCACAAAGAGGAAAAGCTTAGATCGTGAAAGCAGAGTGTGCTACATTCTTGTTGGAGTTCCCAGGGTTACTATTTATTTTAGAATGTCTGCTCTGCCACTCCACAGATTTGGTTTCAATGCCTCATGCAGGTCTAAAAGCATAGGAAGAGCAGCTTTGCTCTATAATCTCTGCTTTTGCATTCGAGAAGTCCCAGAATCCAAGTGCACTCTGGCCATGGTGCACTGGTTTTTACAGGGGTCCTGGGGTCACTTCCTAGAGACAAAGCTGGAGGTGCAAACATGCCATGGAAAGCCACCATAGCACACTAAAATCAGGCCAACTACCAAGCAGCCCATCTCCCACTGCTGCACTGCTGATTAGAGTTGCAGCTGTGTGTTATGTGTGAATTTAGCTGCAAACACGAGCTCAGGGCTGAGAGCAATTGGCACCATGGCTCATACACAGAGTATCACCTACTCCACATGCTCCCCCAAAGAAGAAAACTGCAGGGATAGATAATTCACAGATGGAGCCTACAGGCTGTTCAGTGTGGTTATGCACAGATCATAAACCAGTGTTCTGCTCCAGCCAATGCACTGCACACCCAAGACCCTTCCAGAATTAGCAAAAATTTTCAGTGAAGATGCTGACACTGGCTCTGTCAGCCAGAGTGACAATATCTGCAGCTTGTGGGAAAACTGAAGCTTTTGACAGGTTCCAGACTCAGAGGCAAGATAACACAACTTCTGGAGTCCCAGTAGCAGAACCTAGTGGGACATATTCACCCTTTCATGGCTGAAAGGAGCTGGGCCCACCGTGTATGACATTCTGTCATGCCAAGCTTCAACCTGCATTTCAGCCTGCAGCAGTTCTCTCTGCTGTACCATCACAAAAACGTGACAGCACACACAGCTGGTGTCTTGAATCTGCTAGTTTCCTATTTATGTTTTTTGTTGCCAACCCTTCAATTACTGTGTCTGTCTCTTGGCTATTGGTCTGTTCCCTGGAGCAGGAACTAGCTTTGCTTTATTTCTAAAGCACCACAGTGAGTCCATGATCAGCTGCTGGGGATTGCAGTCACTGCAGCAGTGCAAATAAAGTAAGTGTAGTGAATTCTACAATTATTTGATGAACTGTTGATTATTCAGATTCTGTTTAGGGTCATTAGAATGTAGCTTTATGCTCCTTTAAAGATATATGGAACACACACACAGAGTGCTTGAGTGCTGCCTGGTCTTAAATTCTCCAGGCACATTTATGTCGTTCTGAACTGAGACCTGAGCCAGGCTGTGATGAGTTTGTGAGTGAGGCTTATTCCAAAGAGCTGCACCTCACAGGGTCCTGAGCAAAGTGGAGAAGATCAAAAGTAATTCTCACATTGGGATCTTTAATTATCCAGGCCTGTTTCCATGAATTTCTCAAATGGAAGGAATCAAGGTCAACAGAACACTATTCTTAAGGCAGCCTATGACAGAAATTGCCTTTTTTCTTCTCCACAACACTTGCTGTTCCTCAAGGTTACCTTGTGATACAAATCCTCTCCAGGGTTCTTCTACTTATAACACTGAGGTTGCTCCGTGTGATGACAGTTGCTTCTCTCCCACCATCTCCATCACCACTAACAAGGGGAGGCAGCAGGGAATGATAGCTGCCTCTCTCCAACAGCAGCAGTCACAGGCCAGCAGCTGGAACACTGCAAAGCACTGCCCTTCACCAGGGCAATGATCAGGAATTTCGAAGGGCTGGAGAATAATAAAAGAGATTTTGCCCTGCGCTGCATGACCGTGTTCAACACACTCGTCCTTTCAGTATCATTTTAAATTAGAGTCTGTCATAGATTATTCAGTATTTCATCCTTTGTTCTACTTCAAGAAAAGTCATAGCCTTCAGTTTTGCTTTCAGAAAAGTCAAATTTTTACTGACCTGTGTCAGAGCAATGAGGGAGAATATGTATGTATGTATAGGAGAGGTGCCTTTATAACTAAGAGATATGTAGTGCACTGAAATGCAGTGAGCTAAAAAGACAGGGCAACAGAGTTCCTGCATTTACTCCTAAATCTACTTTAAAAACACTGAGTTATTCAAAATACCTAATTCAATATATATTGAAAACACACTTATCCAATCAGTAAAATGTCACTGTCTCACAGGATGCTACAAAGGTAAATTGAGATGCTTTATGTATTTACTTTTTTAAAACATGTTCTTGACCAGTAGTTACACATAGAGACCAAACGTTATGGAGACAGGGGGGATATATTCCATTGTCTGTTCCCAACAGGAGGAGGGCTGTCAGCAGGAGCAAGGAATCCATCTTATCTGATCATGAGGCTGTCAAGTACCAGCCAGCAGTACAGGTAGAAGAGGACACCATGGACTTCACACTGGAAGACTCTGTTCTGCTTCCTATGGATCCAAACCTGGAATGCCACAGCCCACCTCCAGACTACAACTCTGTCATTCACTACTCGGCCCCTCCGGTGTAACCAGCCCCCCCGACAGGCTGCACCTCTCAACCTTGCTGCATTCCCAGGCCTGGATTGGGGCTGGGTGAAATGGAAGGGAAATCTGACAGCACAATGGTTCATGTTTTTCTTCTGGCACATCTCTGATGTGAATAGAGACATTTTAAGAGCATCTTCACTACTATCTTTCAAGGCCTATTGCAGCATACGCAGTAAATTAACATTCTGTCCATCAGAATCATAGGTAGGAGCTGTAACCCAGAGCTGCTGCCACTCCTTCCTCCTGGCCGGGGTTGTTCATTGCCATTTGCAGACCCACAGGTTCCTTCATTCACGTTTCACTCCGTAAGAGTCATGGCAAGCTACTTGTGAACACAAGATTCAAGCGACTGGCCCTGCACACATTCTGCGACAAGATTCAAGCGACTGGCCCTGCACATTCTGCAGGGATTGGTTAGTCCAGTGCTGGAAGGAATCAGTTGAAAACAACAGTCATACGCAGTCATGTTTGGGGTTTGGAGAAAAGCCAAAACTGAAACGTCGAGCTTAACTTGGGATCTGATTTCTGAAATATTTTCAAATCCAAGATATTTTGGTTACAATTTGGATTTAATAATTTCCACTGCCTATAAGATACACTCCTAAAACTGGTATGGCCCAGAGAAAAAGCACACTTATCAAGAGGCAGACTGGTCTTTTGGGCCATCATGGCATGCAATGTGGTTAAATCTGATTCCCTGGGTTTTCTCCTGGTCCAAACAGCAATTTATTTAGCATACATGCAATAGGGAACCTTGCTGGAGATGCACCTGCACTGATTGCAAGGCAAAATCACTGCCTTATATAAGAACCTTCTTAAGCTTAAATAGGATTTCCCAGTTCATGTGCACGTGTGTGTGAATGTACATAAAATGCTCATTAACGGCACAAGAGTTACACGTAAGTGCACATACACACACCCTCGAGGCACCAGCAGGGCAGCAGCATGTTCAGATTTCCTTTCTGCTCACTGGCTATTTACTAAAAAGCATCAAAAATAAAAAGCCTTTCCTTTGGGTTCTGTGGCAGATGCCCAACAATTTGATACTGGGAATACTAGCCCACGCTAAGCTGCAAGTCATTTGCAGCTAACACACATTTATCTGACTGTCTTGCCAAGTAAATACTGATGTGATACACAATGCCCTCTGCATCTGAACCCTTCCTGGGTTCATGGTCATTCAAAGATTTTGGTGCAGCAGGACTGAAAGTATCACCAGTTCTCACGTGAGAAATTCACAGTGTGTTTCCCCCCACTCAAAAACTGCATGTGGCAGGGGCTGCTGGTCTGCAGTGGTGCATGCCCAGGTGCCATGCATGGCCCATGCAATGTCACAGCAGCTTCCAGAATCAGCAAATAACCCTACCATTGCACATGCTCTGTAACAACTGGAGTTGACTTTAAAATTTTAGGAAGAGAAAAGTCTCTATGTTGCAAGTAGAAAAAGCAAGGAGGAGAAAGATGTTCATTGACAGTCAGGGCTGGAGCCTCCTGAGTTAAAAACCTGATCTATAAATGGCTCCCTGTGCCATTTCTTCCAAGGTCTGCACAACTCTTTCCTTTTTTTCTTAGACTTCTTCATGATTCAAACTAAAGGGGGGAAAAAATCCAGCCCTTGCAAAATGATTCTGTTACCTTGGCAAAGACAGCTGCACAGTGAAGGAAGCTTTTCTGGATGAGTGCTTACAGTGGGCTATGCTGAAGTAATCACAAACAAGCCTCAGGTATTATCAAAGGGGAAAGCAAATCTCCAAACCCCACAGCATGTTAACTGTGAACACTCAAGCATCTGAAGGATGGGCTCCTGGGAGCTGCACTGCTCCTTCTCCTTGTTTTCAGAGCAGATGTATTAAGGAAATCACCTGCAGTCCCTCCCGAGCCCCCTGCTCATAGTGCACCTGGTAGATAGCTGTGGGTTGTAGTTGCTTTATTGTCATTTTGCACTGCTTTGTATTTTAGGACCTATGTATTAAGCAGAGCTGTTCATATAAGAGAAGAAACTACTGGGAAAGAATTTGTCTGATGAGCCCCCAGAAGGCTCATTAGATCTGTTTTTCATCAACACTAATTAACTATCTATAACTCTGACCAAGTAATCAATCACTTCTTATGGAAATAATTTATTCATGAGCTAAACGGAAAAAAGGGTGCAGACAGTTTGTCTGGCTGTGCTGTCATGGCATCAGTGCCAGATGTTTGTTACTGCACCTCAAGCTGGAGGGTAAGAAAACAACAGTGTTGAAAACCCTTTGCTTATGAACTTTAAAATAAGTACAGGTAGGGAAAAACCTGCACGTGTGCTCTGTGTTTGCTGAAGAACGGGAAACACCGCTGGGTGAACTGTCTGCTGCTCGGCGAGCAGAGGATGCCTCCCCACTCTGTGAGAGCGGCAGGGCTTGCAGGGAGCTGTGTTTGGCCAGCAGGACCCGAGCGGGGATGGAGCCCTCAGCAGCGTCCCTCAGCCCTTCTGCGGCGCCTGACGCTGTGAAACAGCACAGGCTCGAGCGCTCGAGACACGTTTCAAAACCTGGTTGCACTGACAGCCCTGAAAACTGCAGGTGGCAGAATCGACAGTGTCCTGAGCAGGACCGATGGCTCTCTCCAGAGCGCTCTGGCCATGGAAGGACTGACGTGTGGGCAGCTGTTTCCACTGTTTATTTTGAGTGGAAGACTTTTTTTCCTTCTTATAGTAAATGTAACAAGCAAAAGTATTGCCTGAAAAGTATTATTGAACATATGTCTTCTATTTTATTTACTAATATTTGGTTTGTCCTTTTCTCTCCTCCCTTAATTTAATTATTGTTCTTTTCTTACAATGATGTATATAGTGTACCCAGTAGCAACAAATATAGTGATTCATCTATATGGTAAGATTTGCAACATTTTAGTCCAAAGAGAAAGAGATACCCAGACATAACAGAGATAAGTATTGTTACTAAACATTTCACTAATGCTTGCAGGCCAGGCTCCAGTTTACAGTGCCCCACTAGTGCCATTTCATAGCAGTTCTCTTGGCTGTGAGTATCTCTGCCTCTCACTTATTCTCCACGTTATTTAGTTTCAGTTAGGAAACAGGGATCTGGAGGAATTTGGCAGGTTTATCTCATTCCTGGAAGTGTCACCATGCAGCTCATGTTAAAGGAGAGGAATTTCCACTGCCTCAGTTTTAACTGAAGGCTGGTGTATTGGCTAGAGGATCAGAAGGGGCAAATTGTTTAAATGATGTGATGTTTGTTATTTTTTCAGACTTCTCAGGGATTCTTACTCAACTCTTGTCTGACACCTGCTTTACCTAACCTCACTGAACTCATGTTATCTGTATTAACACATACCTTTGTTTTCTTTGATGGTGCTCTCTTCTACTGGTTTTGTGCTCTTGTATCCCCAGAGAACTAGGGCAAAGGAGCTCAGAGCTCACCACAGAATCCTGCTGTCTTCTCTCCAACAATCAGCTCCCACTTAGGTGTCCAAGGATAAGTGCCTTCACCTGCACGTTATTGTTCAGACTGGTGTTTGTAACAGTCTGGTTTCCCATCTCCTCTTTTCTCTACTTTTCATCTATTTCTTGCTATTTGCTCTCACAGTCCCTTTGGATTGCTTTGCTCTGCCTTTCAAATAGAATCAGGTATAGGATCAATTCACTCTGCTATTTCCTGTATATCCTACACTTGCAGACGCTGAACTAGATAATCTAATTATGCTTTTTTCACATTGAGTTTTTTTCAATATACAGGCAAGGAAATCTACTTTATATTGGTTTATCTGGAAGCCTCCCTGTATTCTTCCCTGAATGGGAATTTTTCACTATTGGTGTCTGGAGCAAAATGAAGGTCAGTGACCATGTGAATCTGATCATTCTTTGAGTTCTTTTTCAATGAGGTTTCTGTAAGGTTCTTCCAAATTATCCTCACAAGAAGGGGTTCCTATCCAGGATGCTGGTCCCACAGTATCTGCTTGGGATATCAAGGAAAGTCACATAAAAACCTAGAGTCTGAGTAATGGTCTCAAACAAGCCCACTGAATGCTGAAGTTAGGGCTCCTCTGCTTGACATCCCACTAACATAGACCTGTTCTTCCATCACCTGCTTGGCAAACACTGAGGATATCCCAGTGTCCAGGCACTTCTCCCTTTGTATTTGTGCACGTGTACACTGCAGGAATGTCAGTCAGCATGGAAGCCTGGAACTGGTCAGGCAACAGTTTACGGCTTATCTCCTCCATTACCCTTCACACTGAGAGCTATCACATCCTGTCTCACTATGCATGTTCCATCTGGCCTATCCCAGCTGTGGGCTGGGGTCCATGGTCCCCAGCTCCCATCAGCACCAACTGGAAACCACTGGAAATGTTTGCAGGGGAACAGCACTGGCAAATAGCTACAGAACAAGACAAAGTATTACCAGGTTGTCCTGAACACAGGAGTTAGCTGGGATCCATATCATCCTCAAAGATCAGCTTAGAATTTCTCTCTTATCATACAGTGAATGAAAAACACAGAAAGTAGCAATAATTCTTTTGTCGCTCCCTGCAAATAGTAATGGCCAAGCCTTGGGTCTCATTTTCCTGGGTTTATACTACATCACAAAACCCCAGAATTATGCCAAAGTCCTGACACCAGCACCATCTTACACAAGTCAAATTCAGGGAGGAGCTTGGGATTTGACACTGTCAAGAGTCAGTCACTGTACAGGTTACTATGTAAGTGTTGACCCAAGCACTGGTTTGTTTGTTTGATGTGTTGTTCCCTCATTGCATTAACACAGAACAGAAAACTCACTAGAGTGGGTCATTTGGGACCCCCAGAAGATACGACTCACAAGGGCTGTGGTTATAGGAGGACTAGTGTGGGAGGCACTGAGCAGTGTCCCATTCTCTTGCCTAATACTCCTGTGCCACCAGAGCCAGCACATCCTTATTACTCAATTCATTTTTCCTTAGACCTTGAGTTGTCAAAGCAGCTAATGAAAACTGGGATAACCCAGTAACTTGAGACTTACAGAAATAAACCAAGTGCCATGTAACACTCAAAACACTAAGGAATGTTTGTCTGCCATGTTCCTGTCTGTCTGAAGAATGTATGCACTGAAAACAATGCTTTCTTATGTAGTCAAAAATTGTACTGTATCTATTAACCAAAAAAATAAAAAGATTCTATATTTATACAGCCCAGGGCTCCTTTGTGTCATCTCTTGGGTTGAAAAGAGTTGTCCTTGAAGCAGAATAAAAATAAATAATGCAACAGTTCGGAGAGATTTTTTCACAAGGCATAGATCTCAGATGAATTTCTACAGGGTGTTCCAAAGTTAGGACATAGGCCTGACTAGACCTGCCACACTGTCACTGCTCAGAGGTAACTGCCCACTGCATTTGCTTAAAAGATTCCCAGATCTCAGGAAACAATGGGCAATTTGCTGCAGAAATACACCAATCTAGTGCTGCCAAGAACAGTCCAGGAAACACAGACACTGCTGTCTTGTTACTTTTAAAATAAATAAATGGCTCTGAGAGAGAAGATAGAATCAGAATTCCAAAGTCATTATGAAGATAACTCATGGTCACCAAAGCACGTAAGTACATAAGTCTATGAAGATAACCTGCAGAACATGGTGGTGTCTGGGCATTGTTCAGATGCAAAATTCCAGAAATTGCATGGGATTTAGCTTACCATGATATGCTAAAAAGGATACAATTAAAGAGATATTTCCCATTCCACAGGCACAGTGATGTTACTGAATTCTCTTTTGAATAAACCCTGTACTGTTGAAATATAGAATGATGGTGCCAGACTCTGGTCAGCGGTGCCAGCAACAGGATGAGGAGCGATGGCCATAAGCTGAAACACAACAAGTTCCACCGCGACATGAAGAAGAACTTCTTTCCACTGAGGGTGGCAGAGCACTGGAACAGGTGGCCAGGGAGAGCATGGAGTCTCCATCTGTGGAGACATTCCACTGCGTCCCCTCATAAGGAAGCTGCAGACACCAATGAGGTCCCCAGTAAAATCAATGGGAACTTCTTTCCATTGAAGGTGGCAGAACACTGGAACAGGCTGACCAGGGAGGTTGTGGAGTTTCCTTCTGTGAAGGTATACAAAACCTGCCTGGATGTGTTCCTGTGTCACCTGCTCTAGGTGACCCTGCCTCAGCAGGGGGTCAGGCTAGATGATCTCAAGGTCCTTTCCAACCCCAGCTACTCATGATCCTGTGTAATATTCCATGCTCTGCTTTTGTAGTAAAGGTCTAACATTAGAAGGCTGAAGGAACAAATACCTCCATCCAGACAAGTGCAGCAAGTCTGGCATTTTCCTCACCAGCTGGCCAGACTTTTGGGAATACTATTTCCCACACCCCACTTTGGTGGCACAGCAGGTTACAACCAGAAGAAGAAAAATGAGATCTTTGCAGATCTTTTACAGATTGACAAATCCTAGTTTCTACTCATGCCTTAAAATAAATACTGTTATTAAAAAAAAAAAAAAAAAAAGGGTGTTAGAGTTTCAAAGCCATTCTTCCATTAGCAGCCCTGAAAGTTACCAGGCTGTGTATTTTGCTAGTCACATTAAAAACTATGAAGCACTCAAGTCACTTCAAACATTTTAGTTTCTCTTCATTCCCTGTTCCAAACAGTCCCAGAAATAAGTGTCTAAATTATACATGTCATTTGAAATGCAGCAATCTCCTTTCATCCCCATAATGAGCAAGAACATTCTTCTCTGTAAACTATGAAATGTTTTTAGTTCCTTATGTAAGGCATGAGTCACTGCATGCTATGCCATGGAGAGCCTCCTTCCTGGGGAAACTAATGTATTAAAGAAAGGGAGCAAAATATACAAAATTAACTCTGATTTGCTTTTAGCACAAAATGTGAATTATTAATCACATCCACTTGAGTTATACTTGTGGAAGACACACTGTTACAGTATGCCTGGGAAAGGAATTTGGGGGGAAAAAAGTACAACATTGAAACTGAGAAATGGAAACTTTCCTCTTAGGTCTTGGCTGGGTGTGTAACTTCTCTGGCCCTTACTCTGGCTATATATAGTGTAAAAGATTTTGGCTTTCCAGCAGCAGCATGTAGAGAGGCAAGACCCGAAAAATCTCAGTCCAAAGTATGGTGGTTTCAGGTGATAAAAATCCCAGAAGAAAACAGGGACTAGCAAGAGAAAGATTTAGGAGTAAGAGAAACAGATTTTGTGGTGGTGACATTAGAATGCTGAGAAGAGAATCCATCTCATTTCCACTCTGGTCCTTTTTCCTTCCTCCCATCATCAGAATTAACTTCTGAGGGTTTCTAAAGTGCAAAGACTTTGAAAGAGTGGAAAATACTTTTCATTTTCCATGCTTTGTACCCAGTGGGGCCCATAAGGAGTAGAAAATAATTTGATCTCAGAACCCAAGGTGGTAGCCCATGGCTTTCAGAGGATCTCAGCACACATGGCCAGTTGGCAGTGGCACATGGAGTGTGCTCTCTGACTGCACTACAGTGGAGAGAAGATAAAGCCCTACAAGGACCATAAATACGCCCATTATTTTATCAGCACTGAAGTCAGCTGTGATGAGTTGCAGTTGTTACTACACCCTGATGAGTTAGAGTCATTAAAACTTCGAGAGGAGAAATTGCTCTGTTTAAACCTCTGCAGGGACTTAGGAACCAGAACACAGGAAATCATAGCTGTGGCAGTTCACTTCATCTGTCTCCATGTGCACTGATGCACAAAGTGAGACCTGTCTGTTCCTTTCCTCATTGCAGAGTCAGTGAGTATTTACTCCATGTCTGCACAAACCACAAGGGCAGAGTAATGTGGTCTCTAAATATTCCGAGTCCATATTTCTTTAAGGAGTCTAAGTTAGGGTTGGTGCTCCCAAGAAGTAACAGGACTGAAGGGTACTTCAAAATCTGATTTGCCAGAATAGCAAATGCCAAATGTCAAGGGAATCAAATACATTAGGAGAGATTCCCATATTCTTCCTTTGTGTTCGTCACTGATGACACTTAGTCTGAATACATGATCTACACACAATCCCTGGGTCTGAATCCAGCCTCTTCTTCACTGAGAAGAAATAACATCCAGAAGAGGAAGGACTATTTCCTCTGGGGTTTAAGCTGTTCACTTTCTAGGTCCAGAAGTTTTTCTTCAGAGTGTGAGTTGGCTGCAGAGGAGATAAAGAGGGTGGAGTTGTTCTGCCAGCCTTTCCCTGGCCAGTGAGCACACCTAAGCAGCTTTAGTTGAAATGAGAACTGACAACATGCTGTGAAAAGTATGTAATGCATGTAACCTAACACAGGCAAACACAACTGTTTGTCTTCCTTTATGGCAGGTGATTAAAGTATGGTTGTACCTGTCTTAGAAAGGAATAGATGCCTACTGAGTGCTCTTATCTAAACCCATAGTAAGGACACTAGAGCATTAAGTCTATCACTTACATACTTTCTAGGGCAAACTGCAGCTACACAGGTGGTTTACTCAGTTCAGTGATTTCACTAGAGTAGAGTCTAAGCATACAAACGAAGGGAAGAAAACTTCTTTCAGACAATAAGAGTGACAGTAGGAACCTTGCACTTGGGAAGGACTAAACCCCCATGTAATCCATGCTGGGGACTGAGGGAAGGCTGCCCAGAGGCCTAGACCCTGCTCTGTGCAGGAGGGTCCACTACAGACCTGTTGAGGTGCCTTCCGGCCTGAATTATCCAACAACCAAGTCTGACTCCTTGTTTCATCCCAATGTTTGTCCATGCAGTGAAATCGCCAGCGTAACCCTCCATGCCACACAGGGCTGCACTTCTAGACTATTAGTTAGTCTATAAGGTTAGGAACTGCAGTGATAGGACGAGGAGTAATGGGGAAAAAATGAAAGAGGGGAATAGATTTAGCTGAGGTATTAGGAAGAGGTTTTTCCTATGAGGGTGGGGAGCCAATGGCACAGGTGGCCCAGGGAGGTTGTGGCTGCCCCAACCCTGGCAGTGTTCAAAGCCAGGTTGGGTAAAGACTTGAGCAGCCTGTTCTGGTGAGAGGTGTCCCTGCCCAGGGCAGGGGATTGGGACTAGATGATTTCTACGGTCCACACCAACCCCTTAACATACTATACTATGAACACATGAGGTTAGTGACTCACCTTGAGCCTCAGCAGAGCTCTGGGAATCATGTAAAGTGGCTAATAATAATGACTTTTTTTGTCTGCATCAAAACAAAAGATGTGGCAACAGTGATCTCACTCACAGAAGTGAAACAAATGGCATTCTTGAGTAAAAACAAGCCTGTTGACTTTTCTAAGACAACACAAATAATTTTATCTTATGGCTTCTGTCTGTTGTTTTGTCTTAATGCTGCTCTGCCACTTGTCAGATAACGAGCAGTACTCAGTGTGCTCTCATGCCATAATTAATGCATTTATCACACCTAAATAGCAATCCTGTGCATTAGGTAATCATGTCCACTGTATTCATTGTGAACTGTCAATTTCCCTGAGACTGTTCCAGAATACATTCTTACCCTAATTCTCTGGAAGGACAGGTCAAAATCAAATCAAATTTCTAAAATCATTATAGAAAATTTTAAAAAAACCTAAGAAGATAATCTTGTGCTTTGCAAATGAAGCAGGAATTTTGTTACTTCGAGGTCATGTGGGGGGAAAGAGGACCAAACATCCATCATAATACACCATCATAATACACATCATAATACACTGTTCCTTGTCTGAGTCAGATCTGATGAGTGTTTCTTCTTTTTCCACATTTTTTTCCTGTTCATAGTAGTTACTGTGAAAATTTTTTAATTTCTAGCTTTCCTCTTTTGCCTTTCTTTCTTCCCCTGTAACATTGGTAAAGAAAAATTCAAACCTGACAGAAGGTAGGTTCAAAGAGACCAAGAGCAAAATGAAGTCCTTGGTTTCCCATTGAACTAAATAAAAGTAGCCCTGCAACTCCCACCAGGAGCCTGTGCCTTCTGCCCTTCCAGGCTGCTGAGGATGAGCAATGTTAACATGACTTTTTAAAGCTAGGACTACACAGTCAGTGATCCTCAGGGCCAACAGAACAAACCTGGCATCCATGGACACTCTTCTTGGAGTAGCAGTTGCTTATTTTTAAACTGGACCATTGTCACAGTGAATTCCTCAAAACCCCAAAGGTTAATTTGTTTTTCATAACTATGCATTAAAATAAACCCAACCACCACCACCAAAAAAAACCCAACCAAGAACTTTATTATTTCCTGGGAGAGTTTTGACCTTTTATTCATGTATATTTTTCAAATCCAGTCTTCCACTGTTTATGCCCCAAGCTAAAATGTCACAAGCCATCTTAGCATGGAGCAGAACTACAGAGACAAGCAGGGGTAAGGCAAGGAGAGCAGGTGGAAGGGGGTGAGATTCATGAATGTGGTGGATCAGGGTAATGGGCTTCCTTAACCATGTCTACTGAAACATCTGGGATGTATAGAATTACTTTCCTCTCTTTCCCCAAAGCTTCTGAAACAAGCAACAAACCACCCTCATGCCACATTAAGATAAAAGTGTAAGTGACTTCACAACCCCTGATAGGACAGGAGGGTGGACTGAGGCCAAAACATTATCTCCCCAAGCACTAAAAGAGCTAGATCAAAATCTGAACGTCACAAATGACTTCTTGTCCGTCTGATGGATTGTTTCTGAACTTCAAGCTGGACTGGAGGTTACAGCAGTAATTCCTCCTATTGTCATGATGACTCATGGATGGATCAGACCATTGCACTGACACCTATTGACTCAGCAGCCCTCCACTGCTGAATGACATTTTCAGTTGTGCTGATGCAACACTGAATGGCCTTGATGTTAATCTTTGAATTTGTGAAATCCCAGATGCCTTCAGGCTATTATAATAAATGGGACAGGCCAACAGACTGCAGAGAAAAACTGAAGCTGTCTTCTTCTTCATTCTTTGCATTTGTGCCATTATTTCTTTCCAGAAAGGAAAAGCTAGGACTTGAGAAGAATATATGTGCTCCTCTTCAAATGATGTTCTGGAGCTGGCCTTGATGCATTGCTTCTCTCTGGTTTGTGAGTAAAGACCTGCTTCTTACTGGTGCCAGGTGCTGCACTTGCTGCATCACATCTCTTTAAGGGACTTCCCATCAGACACAGAGAAGCACTGATCTTGCAGTTCTCTATCTCTGACAGCCTACATACCTACCAGTCAAGGGAGGAAAGAAAAACCCTAGTTGATAAAGACAGAAACCCAGATTCCAAGAACACATTTTGCTTCTTCAAAATAGAGGCAGAAATTTTCTCTGGACATGAGCAGATCACGGCTCTTTAAGCAAAAACCATGATGTAATCCTGCCCTAAATCATGCTGAGTAATTCCCTCCTCCTAACAATGTCCCAAGAGTGGTACAATTAACAATTATCTGTTTCCTAAGACTTCATTTAGCTCATAGGTTTCAGGGAGTGTTTTATTTAAGCAAGACTAACACCGTTTGTTTTTCTTCTGTTTTAACCCCATTCAGTAAAGAGCAATATTTTTAATAGGCTTAAATATTAAGTACTAACTAAGTAGTCCATAAGTAAAGAGAAGTGGAACAGAGTATGCGGAGTATGTTGATGCTGCCCTATTCCAATCTGATACAAGGGGAGAATAATGGAAAAGGGAAAGCAAGTACTTGTGGTAGCTCAAAAATCTATGCAAAGGCAGAAGAATCTTGGTACTGTGCCACTAATAAATTTTGCTTGCATCAAGGATTTAGTTAAGTCCCCCTGACACCCAACAGACCGAGCTGCACTGATATCTGGATTACTGCACAGTCAGAGCACTTGATTCTCTCAGATATTTGTCCTTCAGAAAATTCTCTCCTTTCCTGTTGCTGTGCACAGTGCTCACTGACAGTGCTGCAGAGGAGGGGATGTCACCTGAAGCAGGAGCCAAAAACATCCCCCAGCCAGAGGGAGCAAACCAAAGCATTGGCTATTTCATGATTCTAATTCCCCACCATGTATTTGGGGCTTGGGAAATTCAAACCAAATGACAATGTAGGGAGCATAGCTGATTTGCTTTAAAGGCAGACAAAGGCTGCAAACCACTCTGTGAGCACAGCACAAGTTATGTCAAAATATTTGAAAAATGCCCAGCAAAGGGCAGCATTAACCCCAAGATGGAGTCAGGACCTTCCTTTTGTTTTTAAAGACTCTTCAACAGGAGTCTGAAATCTGGGAAGAAACAACTGCATAAGCTGCATTTCAAGGTAGTGTATTTGCTGATGTCTATATTCCCACGCCTCACATACCACCTCACCATTCCCAGTTACTCCACTTGGCTTGGGTTAGACCGTAGCTCTTGCTCCGGAGGGATCAGACAAGTTTCTGGTTATTACTAATAGCTAAAAGATTCTCTCCTAAAAAACAACAGGCACAGAAGAGTTTAGGAGACCAGTGAAGATGTCGACCAAGGACAGTCCATCCATGGCACAGGTGGCCTTTGGAACAGGTACAAACTCAGCCTTCAAAATCCTGTCATGTGCCTGAGGGCACTCACAAAAGCAATGAACCACTGAAAAACCTTTTAGTGTCAAAGAGCCCCAAGGCGAAGAGACAGAAGGTAAAATCACACTTGAGCAGTGCTACTGTTCCACAGCAAGATGAGCAGGACAAAGAGCCAAAGCAGAGCCCATCCACATCCCCATCTGCCTCCATGGCTTTTCTGAGGCCAGAACAGGCTATTGGCAGCCTTGTGGCTAAGTCTCAGGCACTTCTGCAGCTGGTTAATTCTTCTCTCCACCATCAAGAAGTGATTGCGAAGTCAGACCAGAATGAAATAAGGAAAATGATACTGCAAGAAGGCAATTGGAATCAGGTTGGCAAAACCAACACTTCTATATAGAAACTAAAATCTCTAAACTGGAATTGTTGGCATGGGATGACAAAGACATAAAGAAAAGTGTTCTTTCTCAAGAGTTTGGAGGAAATTATAAGATATATTCCAGATAAAGAAAAACTCTCATGAAAGGAGAACTCCTTAGTATTTTACTTATATTTTAAAATCTATGTTCTCAAAAGTGACATGAAGCATCAGAGGCAATATTTCCAGTCTGAAGTTGAAAGAATAACATTTCCCAGAAGTTTGTCACATATGCCTGTGAAGAATGCTTGTTAGGGCTCTGTTTTAATGAGGGATGAAAGGGATTGCAAAGAGAGTCAATGAAATTTTAACACAGCTTCAATATTTACATTTGCTGGTGAACACCAACTGCTCACAGAATGACTGAAAATGTAATAATGACACTTCATATTTCAATATTTTTGTTTGCCACACAGATAAAAACACACATACATTTGCAAAATCATTTCAATCTATGGTCACTGGTTCATGTGTCTTACAGAGCTGAGAAAATGTGTAGAATCTAGGAAAATAATAAAACATCAAGTTGGATTAATTCAGAGTAGAAACTGCTTGTAAAGATGAGGCACTCATCTGCACAGGACAGAAAAATGACCACAGTTCTTTTCTGGAATGCTATGGATTATGGTTATGAATTTATTGAATTGCTAAGACTTTTGCCATTTTTCAGATGAAAGAGCCTGTGGAGGGAAAGGTTTGTTTTGTGTTAGTTGATATCTGCAAAAGAAAAAGTCCTGTAAAGGAGACTTGCAGAAGGCTGAATATGTATGTGCTGATTTTTTTGAGAAAAAGGCATTAAAATCCTGAAGTGTTTAGGATCCATAAAGACAATTGACTGACCTTTTCTTTCTTTGGAATAAGTGTAAGGTTTCATCTCGACCACTTCAAGGCACCTCTAACGGGAAAGATAGCCCCTTTGTACACACTTCAATTGAACTATCTGCTTCTGACAGGACAGACTCAAAAACCTGCCACACAATAGCTGCAACCACTTCATTTAAAACAGCTGAGAAATTACACTAACAGAGATGTGAGCTATAAGAAATGCTGAAACATGATTCTCTTTCTGTTACACTGTGCTAATGTAAAGATTTTAAGGCAGTAAAGAGCCCTGTAATCTTGTGTAAGGACCTTCCCCATGGCTTCTACCACAGATGCTGGCAATTACTCCCTGGATTTCCAGTTGGAACTAAAGAAATCAATTCAGACTAGGGTAAATTCACTCAACTCTATATATGACATGATTGATCCAGGACATGCCACTATTCTGGAAATTCCTTGCTTAAAACTGATTTGCCTCTGGTCTATTATGTTGCTTTTTAGTATTTGAACAGATTTTGGTCATTTATAAATACTTCTTGTTGCAACAAGGCTGTGGAAAAGATGGATCCAAGAGCTAACTACAGTGTAAAAGAATATTCCAAATTTCATAGTAGTAGTTTCATAGTGTATTAAGAGGTTTGTATGGACCTTAGAATCATCTAGTCCCAACCCCCTGCCCTGGGCAGGGACAACTCCCACCAGATCAGGTTGCTCAAGGCTTTATCCAGCCTGGCCTTGAACACTGCCAGGGTTGGGGCAGCCACAGCCTCCCTGGGCAACCTGTGCCAGTGTCTCACCACCCTCACAGGAAAAAAACCTCTTCCTAATTCCTCATCTAGATGTCCCTTCTTTCAATTTATCCCCATTACTCCTTGTCCTGTCACTGCAGTTCCTAACAAAGATTCCCGCTCCTGCTTCCCGGGAGCCTCTTCAGACACTGGCAGGTTGCTCTGAGGTCCCCACACAACCTTCTCTTCTCCAGGCTGAACAGCCCCAACTCTCTCAGCCTGTCTTGGTAGGGAAGATGCTCCAGTCCTCTTAGTTTTGTGGCCTCCTCTGGACTTAATTCCACTAAGCCACCACCATAATATCCCGATTACAATTGTTTTCTGTTAATTATAGTAAAGGACCATATGTCAGTGCAGTTTTACACCTTTAATGGTAATACTTGTTCTGATAATGAAGCAGTATGGGACATTCATCCTATTTAACTTCTACTTCCATTCTTCAGGCAGTTTGTTAAATGCTTATATAACTAGGAAACAAAATAAGACTGACTTTCCCTGCAAAACAGTACAAATAAAGGGATTATATGTTTCCAGTTCCTACACACAGGGAGCCCCAGACTTTGCACTGAATTTCAGTCACTTCCCTGCGTGTGGCATGTAAAGATGTGACATATAAACCCTACTAACATGAATCTCCAGTACACTGTAGTTCAGTCACTAGCCACACAGAGTGTGTTGACCAACAAGGAATCTGGCATTAGGTCAGGATCTCGGTATAAATTTGTTCACCTCCAAGAATTTCCTGATAGCATGAAATGAATAGGTATTTTGAGAAATAGCTGTGATTTCCACAGCTGGCTGGATTGAGCCAGGCCTAAACACCTTTCATGGCCTGAATCTGTTCACTAGTCTTCACTAGTCAAAAGGAAAATTGAGCAGAAGCCTGAGAGACTGCTGTGAAGGGAGAGAATGTTCACTGGCACAGCCCTGGCAGCTGCCCCTGTGGCACGGGCTCTTACTCAGATTTCCTAAATCATCTTGCTTTATTTTGGTGCCCATAGCAAAAATGCTGCACCTATAGGAATATCTGCCCAGGCTTCTTTTCACTGTATTATTATTAAATAAATAAATAAATAAATCTAAACTAAACCCCAGACACTTGAGAAATAAAAGGAAACACAGTATCACTACCCTCAATGTCACTGTCTTAAGAAAAAAGGAGAGATGGATAAACACCCAAAAGCAGATGCCAAAATTCATCCCCTATCTGCAATATGCACAAGCCAAAGAAGACATTTATTTTCCAACAAATTATTCCCAGTTTTGACACTATTATAACAGGATGCTGAAGTTTGATCAGTGTTGCACCATGCCCTTGTTGTACTAAGATAATGTGGTTCAGAAAACATACCCTGCTGTAGAAGTTTAGGGGGTTAATTTAAAGAGCCTCCAGTAATCTGGGACATTTCAAGAATGAGAATGTACTTTCAGACCTTATTCTGAACATATGAGTGACACAGACCACAAAGAAGGAGCTGATCCAAAGCTTTCAGGGACATTAAATACTGCTTGAGATTGCACAGTAGACACTGCAACCTCAGCGTCAAATTGTGGGACTGCATGGAACAAGGATCTTGGCAGATATCACAGGTTCAGTGGTTCACTGACAGCTCTTAATTCCCTGATCCCAGATGTGAAAGTATTAGCAGAACCAGCTGAGAAACAGCATCTTATTGATTCTGCATTAAGATGCTGCAACACCCTCCAGGACACAACCCAGTCAATGCTCAGGCTCATTTCAGTCTCCCTCCATGAATTGCTATCTGTGCATCCAGCACAACTGCCAAGGAAACCAGGAGGCAACACAGCCAACAGTGGGAACACACCGACATAGTGCCAAAAGTCAGTACAGAAGTGGTTGTTGAAAGTTTCAGTGATTTGTGAGGTGGAACAAGGTGATCAGGATGTAAAAAGAGAAACAAGAAATTTCCATTTCCTGCTTCGCTGTACACAGTAACACATGACACTGGGTTGGTACACATGGCTGAAGGACAGTGTCCCTGAAAGGAACGGTGCAAATGGCACCAGACACATACACAGTGACTGTGGACACAAACAAGTCACTACCAACTCAGCCACAGCTTACACACTGAAGGGAACAGAAGGCCCAGACAGGATTCTGTAGTTTTGAGGGTTCTGAGGTTACTGAGGGTGTGGAGTACAAAGAACTCCATTTTCACCTAACACTAGAGAAAGCACCATTTGACTGTGCTATTCCTAAGGCAGAGGTTAATCCAAAAAGATTAACCTTTTCCATGTTCTTTCCATAAATGGATCTGCACATCTCCCCAGTGTCTGAGAAAATGCACTGTCTGAACTTCTCACACTGATGCTGTGGGAGTCACTGGTGACATCAGCACACGGCATATGCTGATTCTTCCAACAACCAGTAGACAAGGCAAATTTTGTTACTAATCAACTATAACAGCAATAAGCTTTATACAAAATGTGAACTCTGCTATCCCAGCATTAAGCCACCAGCATGGCTAACCAGTCGGACTCTGGAAAGCCAAGAGAGATGTGTGGAAGAAACTGGAGATAAGCCTGCATGAGGGTAAAAGACTGAGCAAACCCCTAATTAGTCTATAAATGGGACAATATATTCTCTAAAAGTACCAACCAGCATAAAAATATTAATTTCTTTTAAGCGTTTTGAAATAGGAGGAACCAGAGTGAAAATTTTTGGTATTTTAAGTTAATTTTGTTGTTCATTATGTCATGGTTTCTGATCTCCACCTGAAAGGTGTGGTCCTCTGCCAGGTGCCTGAGGATCCCACCCACAGCACACAAATTTCAAACCAAAACTATTTGTATGAACTATTTGGCTACGTATTCTCTGAAAAACTTTACAAGAAGCATTTGTCAGTTCCAGATTGCAGCTGGAATGGGGAAAGGGAAAACAGAAATAGCTGTAATCCACCTTCGCCTTGTCCATCAGTGCAGCCAAACCTCTGACTCCTGATTTACTCTGAGCCAGCAGCCTTAGGGCTGTTGCAACTTCCCTCAGAAGACAGAGGCCAGCAGCAGATAATCCCCAAGAATGGCTGGCATGAAGCAGGCAGTGCATCCTGGCCTTTCTCAGGACTCCCAAAATGCCAGCAATGTTGAGATGAGTCAGTACTGGAAGATTCCTGGTTTTCATAAGGGTCTTTTTGCAATGGAAAAATCCTTTTAATTCATAAACTCTTCAGGCTGGTATGCACTGAGTAAGAATGGAATGGGTGTAAGGGAATTCCATTCTTTCCCTTCACTTCCACAGCACAGAGACTCCAAAGCACAATGTCCTTGCTTGCAATCTTTTTGGTGGCAATGCTTTTGTGAGGGTGTGTAGAGGATTTTGTGCAGGCAACAGCAGTTTGTCATTTCAGTATCAAATTCTGCCCTTGGAAATTATTAAAATCCAGTACATCTTCAGAATGGGAAATAAAATGCATTCTCCAGCAAACCCTAAAACTGTTCATGTTGCTGGCAGCTATGTTAAAACACGGGTGGTCAAATAAAATTCCTATTAAAAAAAATTGAATTGAACTTTTCAATAGAATTAGATTTTCCTGAAATTTTATTAGCTGGCAGGTTCATAAACTCCAACAGAAACAAAGAAGGAAAACCAAATCATTCTTTATGAGCTATGAAAAGGTAGCAAAGGGGACCAAAAAAAGGTAGTCTTTTGAAATATTAAGTCTACAAATGGTAGTTTTATCCTTCTGACAGTAAATGACTCCTACAGATTTGTTAAGGTTACAAGCTCATCAAACGCGGAGTCAAATGAGGTCTCAGCTAAATTCCAAACAGCACTCCCAGCTCCATTCCCATCACCACGTGGCAGGGGATATACAAGCCCCACCAAGCCATCCATGCCCAATTGGCATTGGCTTTTACCAGGATGCACAGGGACTACAATCAGTCTTGAGAAGAGATGGCTCAGGGGCAGCCTCATGGCTCTCTGCAGCTACCTGACAGGGGTTGTAGAGAGGGGGGGGAGTCTGTCCTGCCATGCCTGCAGGGAAGGCCTAGAGGGAATGGTCATAAGCTGAGACAGGGGAGATTCAGATTAGATATTAGAACAATTGTTTTCCCTGTTAGGGTGGTCAGGCAATGGAATAGGTTTGCCCAGGGAGGTGGTGGAGTCACCATCCCTCAAAGTGTCTGAGCCTGGCACTGGAAGATATGGCTTAGAGTGTAGGGGTTACAGCACAGTGACAGGTTAACAGTTGGACTTGATGATCTCAGAGGTCTCTTCCAGCCTTGATGATTCTACTCTACCCTATTCTATTCTATTCTGCAGGGAATGGCAGTGTGCTCTTAGCAGACTGCACTGGGACTTGCAGGAGCACTGTGGATTTGGCTTCAGACAGCCTATGTGCTGCTGAGGAATGAGCGAGCAGCTCTGCCTCGGGCCCTGCTCTGCACATCCTTACCTAGACATTCTGACTCAGCCTGGGTCCTGGCCATGCCCTGTCTGAAGCCCAGCTTGTCCAATTAACTCCACATGGCAAATCCCTGCACCTGCATGCCTAGGGTCTGTAACACACCAAGTCAGTCTCGATGACCTAAAGGTTCCTCCTGGCCTTGCAGATCTACAAATAAACAAGTAAGTCTTGACTGACTTCAAAGAACTTCCTTTTGCCCCTTGCAGGATTAAATCATAAGGGATTATTTTGCCTTCCCTCCTCCTGTATTTCTAGTTAAAACCATTTTCTTCACCTGCTCTTCTCAAGCTGCCACACAGTAATTCAAGCCACATTGCTCTCTAGCAGAGGCTGCATTCCAGAGCAGGGAAAATCACCCAGTTTTCTATAAGGAATTTTTTAGAGTGCTTCAGTCTGAAAAGCACTGAGAAAATACACTGTTTTCAAAGACTTAATTGAAACTACTCTTGAAGGCCAATACCTGATTCACTGTCAACTTCACATCCTTCTCATACCTACAGGATCACAGGTTGGAAACATTTTCAATTGCTACTCAGCAGGTGAATCCATTTGACTGAAAGCTTATAGGAACATACTAAATATATATAGCTGCTTCTGTGTATCAGCTTGGTTAATATCTCTAGACGTACTCAGCAAAATAATTCAAACAGTCGCTTTGGGAATCAGTTGCCATAAATAAACAAAAGACAAATTAAAAAGTCTGAGGATGCACAGTCCTTTGACTGTGGCACAGGATCCAAAATTGCCCAGAAAACTCCATATCCCAAGAGCCTCTCTGAAACAGTGCTTTAAATGTTTTGAAATTAAGTGAGAAACTCCTAGTGGAAGCTATGGAAAATGAAAGAGGGTAACTGGTCATCCAGCAAGGTTTACATCCTCTTATCGATAGCCCTATGTGGTACAGATAACATAGTTTCATACTATGTTAAGGACTTGGAATGGGAGATCATTCAGTCCCAAACGCCTTCCTTGGGCAGGGACACCTCCCACCACACCAGGCTGCTCAAGGCTTTATCCAACCTGGCTGTGAACACTGCCAGGGTTGGGGCAGCCACAGCCTCCCTGGGCAACCTGTGCCAGTGTCTCACCACCCTCACAGGAAAAAACTTCCTCCCAATATCTAATCTAAATTTCCCTCTTTCAATTTATCCCCATTTCCTTGTCCTATCACTCCAGTTCCTAACCAGGAATTCCTCTCCTGCTTCCCTGGAGCCCCTTCAGATCCTGGCAGGTTGCTCTGAGGTCCCCACACAACCTTCTCTTCTCCAGGCTGAACAGCCCCAGCTTTCTCAGCCTGTCTTCATAGGGAAGGTGTTCAAAGGGAACATTACTAACTTCTTACTGTCTCACCACTACTAATACCATTAATGCTAGTACAGATTAGCACTTTCACTAGGCACCTGAGCAGAACAGTCTTCCAGGACAGTCTGATCATGTTTGAAGAGTAATTTCAAGCCAGCCTCTCCTTTTCCCCTACCCTGTGAAAGGCACTGGCTCTGCATTAGCTACACCTGCAGCTTTTCAAGAGCTCCTCTGGGGAAAGGAAACCAACAGGGCAGTAAGATGTACAGACACTGCTGGTTGTTGTTCATACTGAGTAAATATATTTATCGTTTCAAATAATGACAAATCTGCATGGGAGATGCAGTGTTGGTTTGAAGTAGCCTCTTAAAAGAGTGCATGGAACATTGTTGTACTGGAAGCTAAGGGTCAGACTGTCCCAACTACCAGCATTTGTGCGTATTCAGCAGTGACTCATGGAATTATGAGCCAGAGCTGGTGACCTGCAGGAATTCAGTAAGAGCCAAAAGAAAAGTGAACGTTTGTGTGGATAATTGGAACATCCACATTTAGAAGGGGTCACAGAAATACAATATTAGAGAAGAAATAGAAATACCTTGGAGTTCAAAAGCAGAATACATGAGAAAAACTGCCTTTAAAAGTTGCTTAGTACATATTCATCCTCTCTACAACTTTTTGGAGTTTTCTCTGAAATCTCTGGTACTAGAAAATACCAGGTACCCAAATGTAGCAGCTAGGAATGAGGTGGCACCCTGTGTTCTCATGTGACAAGCAACTTCAAAATACTCATTGTGGAATGAGAAGAGGTCCTCATCTATATGTACAGATGTGAACAAATAACTTTCTCAGAAGCAACTGTGAGTGCTCCACTCTGTGCAGTGGGAAGTATTACAGCATGTAAACAACCCCAGTCCCACTGATCTGGAACACTCAAAGAGCTTTTGCAGAGCTCCAGCGCTCTGCACTCCCTTTTCTCTGCTACAGCTCAGGAATATACACAGTTTCTTAAGGAAGTGCCTCAAAGTCACATCACTAACAGCTCTTCAAACTGGAGGCCACCATGTGATCATGGAAGAAGTAGAGCCCAGGGGATGATGCTGTGCATCCTTGGTGATATGCATCCCACCCCTAATGACTGTTTCTCTGACTCAATTTCTACTTCCCTTGTGTTGAAACCAAGGAGACAAATGGAAGAGCTGCAGTGTGAAGAGAAAATCTCATCAATATAGTAGAAGACAGCCTCACAAAGCCATTTTCATATCATCTACTCTGTGGCATTTCTAGGGCTTAGTTCCAAACCAGGGTTATTTCTCTGGTGTACAGCTGAGATTTGCTCTCAAAATACAGGCAGACAATCACAGAATGGTTTGGGTTGGAAGACCTCCTGCCATGGGCAGATATGTCACCCAAACCCAGAGAGACAGTCCTGCACTTTTAATATCTGCATGCCTCTCCTCGAAACTAGAGCTTCCTCCTCAGGGATTTGCCTAGCACAAGCTGTAATCCACAACCCAAGGCTGGCAGAGAAGGCAGTACCTGGACATTTGGCTGTCCTAGCCATGTTGCTAGCTCGCCCAAGAAGCCGAGTATTAATTTGGCAGCTTTCCAGGAACATTGGTGCAGTAACTACCACAACAGTGGATAATGTAACTGCTCAGGAGCTGCTCTAGAAATCAGCTTCTTGACTGGTTTTGAGTTTTAATACAAAGCTGTTAAGGGAATTGCTGTGACCCTACTCTCTGGTGCACAGCATTTGAGGAAGGCATCAATAAATGTCATTCAACAAATCTCTGTACCACAGAATCACAGAATAATCTGATTTGGAAGGGACCCACAAGGATCATCAGTCCAATTCCTGGCCCTCCACAGGACACCCCAAGAATCCCACCATGTGCCTGAGAGCATTGTCCAAACACTCCTTGAGCTCTGTCAGGCTTGGGGCTGTGACCACTGCCCTGGGGAGTTGTTCCAGTGCCCAAACACCCTCTGGGGGAAGAAGCTTTGCCTAATATCCAGCCTAAACCTCCCCTGACATACCTTGGGTAAGGGAACTGCATGAATGGCACAAATGCCACCCATGTGGGGCTTCTCACATAGTGCTCTGTTAAGGCAGAACACATAGTATGGTAATTCAGTCTCCAAAAATTCTCATATTGCCTTCATTAAAAAGTGATTCCCTGGGGTTTTTTCTATTTCTAAAACCTGACTTAAAATACCTTTGAATAGAATAAATTCACTGAGCTAAAATAAGAGTTAATGGACTCTCTTAAGCCTGTAAAAAGTGTAGTCCTGATTTCCTCTTGCAGTACTGTAAATCAGTGTGACCCGACTCAAAGGTGTGCTCACAAAAGCAAAAAGGAGTCAGACCTCCACTTTAGGTTCTCCTGACCACTTGTCCCAATGAACACTTTTTGCAAGACCAACAGTGCACTACCTGGTTTCAGGCATTTTAGTTGACTAAGGTTTTAATTTTTATGTTAATTTATTCAGCACCCATATAGTCTTCCTGTGGTTAATTAGAGAACTTGCTGAAGCTTGTCTAAAGATTTTATAAATATGAACACATTATCTCTTATTGTATCTCCTTTTCCTGCCTATTAATCTCACAACAATTAAATTAAATGCTTCTTAAAAAAAAGCTTCTAGGAAACTCCATGCTAAAAGGCAATAATTATTCCCAAGTTCATTCTTAAAGGAAACAATAACACAAAATGATACAAAACCAATCAAAAAGTGCTAGAGAGACAAACCATTGTACACCAGTATAACCTCTCTGGAGGATGTGGCTCTACACCAGTATGAACATTAACCTGTATCTGGAAAGAGATGTAACCCCATCTTGAATAAATGGCTTGACAATCATACAACACTGAGGTGCTCCTTTAACTTTGCTCTTTGTATACCCAAGGCCTAGGGAAGCAGAACAGATCCTGGAAAAAACTGGAACAAAAATAATTTATGGCTTTTCTTTGAGATTAATTTGATTCTCCAATAACTTCAGCTCTAGTGAGAAAAAGTTCCAAGTTCAAAAAGCTTTCACATTCTCAACTGCTTCTCAACACAGAATAAAAAAATCAAAGGAATTTTTGGTTAGCTGAAATCGCTGCTTATCCTGCACTGGCAGTGAGACCTCCTTCATCTGACTTAGGAAATGCTCTGCAAACCAAATCCATACCTGATGGGGAAATCAATCCTGGTTAAAGCCCAATCCACGTGTAGGGGTGATCCTACACATCTGCTCTGGCCCAGCACTAACAGTGCTGAGAGGAACTGGAATACTGCTGAGATCTCATGCTTCAAAAAAGGGCACAAGGAATTCTGAAGGAATTCTGAAGGAAGGTTCTTTACTAGCACACTTTAGCAAAGAACACTGCATGGTTTAAGGAGGTGTTTGAGGAAGGAACAGGGTAGGAAGTGTGTAAAAGAACCAGTAGTAATATTGAGTTGCTCTTCTACAACTCAGTGGAGCAGCACAGTGTAAATTTAGCTCTGAGAAAAGGCAGTAGCTCCATACAGAACTGCAGAACTCAATGTCTCTCAACAATACCCAGGGCCAGGCTTCCTTAGGAATCAAGAGCTATTGTATAGAAAGGATAAAGATCAAAGACATCTAAATGTTCACCCTCTAGAATATAGTCACAGACAGTTGGTGGTTGACTTGATAAAACAACCTTTCTGCTCAAGTACAATTTTGTGGTTCAAAAGGTTTTCTTGCATGGTTTTCTGAGGTATCTAGTTCAGAAACACTTTGATGGAGGTGAGAGCCTGAGGTCTCATGCAGCATGGCAGTTCGTACGTCCCAGTGGAATACAGCAGAGTGCTGAGTGTGCACAGTCTTTAAGATTAGGCCTAAGTACTGTTCTGATCAAACGTAATCAAGCGACATGGCACTGAAAGTTGTTACTTGTGTAACTATCCATTGCCTCTGCAAAATTCCCTTGTGATTTTATGTGGAGACAGAATCTTTCATCACTTCCTCATCTAAACTGCTCAATAGTGTCGTTGAGGGATTTTTTTCCAAGTACTGCTGTGCTCCACTTTATCAACATCATCATAAGGCACAACCCTGTTCATCCACAGAAAACTTCACCTCACTGGTGAAGTAAGTTATTCTTCTAGGTAAAAGCAGCACATTTAAAACTGGGCTGTATGAAAATGCATCCACAGAAAGAAAACCCATTTCTTCTTGATTTTTGTGGTATATTTCATGTCTGATCACTATAAAGCATGCAGCTGGCTGGCAATGTGGGTTTTCCCCAGTGCATAATGAAGATTTCTATCATACAACTAGTCCTGTTATTTCTGGAAGCTCAGTTAGATTAGATTTAAAGTCCTGGAAAAGGAAATGAGCTTCAGACACAATCCTGACAGCAAAATAACAATGTCTAAGTTTATGTCAGCTATTCAGAGCCCACAGAATAAACACAGGCCTAATAATCTTACTAGGAACTAATTCCATGAGGTGGCCATTGCGGTGATGACTTCACTGATATACAATTCCAAGTATTTATTGCCTACTTGGACTGTACACTGCAAATATTAGATGAAAATGGAAAAGAATAGGTTCAAATTACAGTGGCATAAGTGCAAATTCTACCACTGTAATCCTAATTCTTTGCTATTTTTATAATCACAAGGGCATTCTGTTTCATTTTCCCCAAGGTGAATGGCACAATGGCAGATGGAATGAAATGAATTTGCCTTCTTTAGGACTGTTTTATCATCCTACTTTAATAGATGAATAACAGCAAATCTCTTATCTTCTGCACAGCAAATCTTTCTACACTGTATTCTACAGTGCTGTGTATGTAGCCATATACATACAAATTTTAAAAGGATTTGAAGAGCCAAAGAGCAAAAAATATGAGGTGAGTTATATAAAATTAGTCCTGATTACAAAGGCAAACAGCAACATTACCATAATGGCAACATTCCCTCAGAATGTACAATTATATTAACTCTTTTTAATAGATATTTCCTCCCATTTCCTTTCATTTCAAAACTTGAATTTGAAGTTGTTCTCTGTGCTTGCTCATAGAATAAAAATTTGTCAAAATTGTCACTCACTCTGTTAGCCCTCTAGGAAATAACTAGAGTCATTACTGAACTGAGTGTTGACCTGGAGCTCATTATTAACATGTATATACCTACACAGCTCATAGATCATTACAGAAACAAACACTGATTCCTAATATACATATAAATAATTAAACCAGATTTGTTTCAGTGAGAAGACAATGAATGCAGTTCAGGGATTGCATTCAGCTGTATTTCAAGGTCTGTCACTGCAGCAACAGAATTGACTTGACAGGACTCTGTTAGGGCTTCAGCACTTCTGACAAGCCCCAGTCTCAACAGGGAGAGGTAAATGTTCATGTGATTCTGTGTTTGAAGGGAATCTCTCCTTGTCTCATGCCCTTTGCATGTACAGTCATCCAAACTGGCATCCAGCAGCTGTCAATAGCAAACTGCAGGAATAACCAGAGGCCTTGTCCCCAACACCACAGGATGTCTCTCCCAGAGCCACGAGGCAGGGAAGCAGCTCTGCATTAGCTCCAACTCCAGATAAAAAAGCAAATATCTGCAAATGTAATCTGTAATCGTGGCCAGAACCCTTTTATTTCTTCTTCCTGATCATAGTTTCATAGTATGTTAAGGGGTTGGAATGGACCTTAGAGATCATCCAGCCCCAACCCCCTGCCCTGGGCAGGGACACCTCCCACCAGATCAGGTTGCTCAAGGTTTTATCCAACCTGGCCTTGAACACTGCCAGGGTTGGGGCAGCCACAGGCTCCCTGGGCAACCTGTGCCAGTGTCTCACCAGCCTTACAGGAAAAAACTTCTTCCTAATATCTAATCTAAATTTCCCTCTTTCAATTTATCCCCATTACTCCTTGTCCTATCACTACAGCTCCCAACAAAGGTCCCCACACAACCTTCTCTTCTCCAGGCTGAACAGCCCCGAGTTTCTCATCCTATCTTTGTAGGGAAGATGCTCCAGTCCTCTTACATCTTCGTAGCCTCCTCTGGACTTGATCCAATAGTTCCATGTCCTTCTTATGCTGGGGACACCAGAGCTTGATCAGCAATTTCTGCTTCTTCCTGCACTCAGGGCAATCCCTATATGCAGCAAACTCAATCTAGGCAAACTCAAACTCATGTTCAAAAGGTGCTTGGGTACTGCTTTCAAAATAATCACACTTAAGCACTTGTTTAGGACATTAAGCAGACAGATTTGTATTAGCATTAAGCAAACAGAGGACTAATTGCTCTACACCTAGGAAAATAATTTGGGAACACTCGGGACCGGCAAACACGTTTGCTGCTTTCCTGAACTTCCCTTACGCTTCCCAGCTTCCCAGCAGGTCGGGAAATCAGGAATCCTCTTAGCCGTGGTCACCGCCCCGGCGCCGTCCCGAGCTGCAGGTGTGCCGCAGTGCTCCAAGGCAGGAGCGGCGGGAGGAACGCTGGTGGCTCAGGGACATCTAATGGTGAAATTCGGGAAGTGAGAGTGTTCCTGCAGCCCTGGCACGGCTCTCGCTTCCACACAAACGCAGAAGAGCTCCCGAGCACGCGTCGGGATACAGCACTCGCCTCCTATTTTGAGATGGCACAGAGTTCTGCAGACTGGGGCGGTTCATAGGAGCATCGCTTGGCCCAAAGAAAGCAGAATAAAAAGCACAAAAATATCTTTGATAATAGGCTTCCAGGTTCTTTGCTCAGCCTGAACACCCAGGAATGTCCCATACCCACCACATGCCTACTGCTCAAACTCTGGGGCTAGATTTGCATGGCTAATTTAATTTATGCTCTTTGCATCACCCCATGTAGTGCTCTTTACAAGTAGTACTTCAGCATCCTTTGGAAGCTTTGTTCCTCTTCCACTCCATCACTGCTAAGGTAACTGATTCAAAGGTGATGATTTTCTCTCTCCTCATGAGTCAGTGTGATCCAGACTTGGAATTAGTGCCTGACAGTTCAAAAGAAAGAGCTGACAGATGATGGCCCTTCCTGACAGACAGAAATGTTTTAAACAAGCAAAGAAAAAAAGGTTGGGAAATCAGATAAAGACAAGAAGCCTACAGGTTATCCATTCTCCTTCCCTTCCAAGTATGGACCTATTCAAGATACCTAATTCTAAATGGAAAAGTAGAAGTAAAATTAAAAAAAAAAAAAAAGGCAGAATTAAGAATTTTAGCCTGATCTGAAGCAGCCCAAGCTGCAGTCCTGTCCTTTCCCTCATTAACACACTGCACCTGGCACAAAACCTGTGCAGCCTGCTCCTCCCACAGCTCTCCACAGCCCTGGCAAACTGGGGCTGGACATTAGATTCCTGAAGGAGCTCTGTGCCTCTTTCCTTTAGAACTTTTGTGAAAACAAGTTGGAAAGAAGTTTAGGCTTAGCAATATTTTCACTGCCATTTTTGCTGACTCATTTAGAAAGTGCAGCTCCCTTTCTTCCTGGGCATCCAGCAGCAGCCAGTTACCCAGTTTCCCTGGAACCACATGCCTTGCCTTGCCCTTCTTCTACAGAACTAGGCTGTGTGCAGAGTATTCTCAGTGTAACACAATATTGTATTACCCAGGTCAGCAGATTTCATAATTCCCTTCTATCCCTGACTAAATGTCCTTCTTCAGGATTGCAGGTGCTTATGTTACTCTGGACAAAAAAAATTAAAAGGCAACCTCATCCCTCAACTTTTGATAACCTCTAGGACTTCTCTGTGGAAGGACAGAGAGGCAGGAAAGGAAACAATTTTTTTAATTCAGATCTTTATGTTTGGGCATCTACTTTAAAGCCATGAAGTATTCTCAAATGCCAAACTCTCAAAGCAGCAATTCTATTTTATGAAAACCAAGTTACTGTGATCTGGGACCTACATCAATATCTAATAATTGAGAGAAGAATTTTTACTAGTCAATTTTTACTAGTAATAAATCATCAGCTTCAAGGAGAAATGAGAAGTTGCTGAGAAAGCTGTTGGAGCTGCATCACCACTGTAAACAGTGAGGTCAAAATGGGCTGAATGCAAAAAATTTACATGCAATGATGCATAAATAATTTTGAGGCCTTGAATTCACAGGAGACTTCATTTTGTTGAGTTTGGGTTGGTTGATTTTCAAAACTGTCTTCTGACTTGCAGAAAACTGATGTGTAATATTTTAATTTCATGTTCTGGGATGGGATTTACAAGTGCAGTCTGAACTGTAACTAATACAGTTTAACTTAAGGATAGTCCAAGCAATGAAAATTATGCCCTGACACCTGCCAAACTGGCTGAGGGAGAGTTCAGGTGGAAACTGCAGCTTTTATAGCTTACAATAGGCTTTTTTATTGAAGCTTCTAAACTACTCTGCCCAGGACTTTGAAGTCCAAGTCTTGACAAAGCCTGTTAATTGAGTGCTAGGGATTTTTTAAAAAAAACAAAACCAAAAACATAAAGAAGACTCTAAATTTACTTTATCAAAATGTTATGCAGTAAAATGAAATGTAATTAAAGTAAAATGGCCTGAAGAATATTGCTAATAATCAGTGCCTCTTTATAGAACAGCTGGTGCTTTCTTGTAGCTATTAGTCTAGTATTTTCTGCAATCATAATCATGTAGCTCAGATAAGATCTGCACTGGTAGTATGTATGATATCTCTTTGTATTTTGGGTCCTTATAAGAAGTGAAAAGATTTTTAAAATCCTAAGGAATCCACTCATGCAACAAGTGGAGTTGTTCAAATGGAAGTTCATTGTGTTTATATCTCCGTGCAACTCCAGAGGAAATTTTTTCTCAAAGACTTAAAAGAGACTTTGAGCAAAGCAGAGAAGTTGAAGTTCACTCAGATAAATATGGGCCATCTGGAATTCTGAGCTATAATGGGCCTCAGAGGCTGGAAATGAAGTTTCTCCCCCTAGAGAGGACAATGTGTACTGTAGCCTCATCCATCCCTGACTCAGGGTGGTAAAGTGATCTGGTGGGGTGAGTCTTTACTGACATTGCAGAAATGGCTTTTAATCTCAGGACAAGACAACAGAGTCTAAGATGTGGTAAATTAGTTATGCAAACATCAGGTTTTTCCATTCCTTTCTGGAAGAGTTGTTTCCATGACGCCCCCGTGGATCCATGAGAGCTGATGTTATCTGGTTTCCTCTGGGTTAGGTTTGATCACAATGGGTTTTAGCCTGTGTTCCTTCAGACACACCTCCTTCCTGGCTGAGCACAGGTTTTGTTTTGGAGGAGGACTGAGCACTGTAACTTCCATCCAAACCTTGTCCTGCATACATCTGCAACATCCAGCTGCTTTAGTATTGAGTGTACTACTTGTACTGCCACAATATATCCCAGATTCGATGCTCTTCAAATATAAGGTTTATATGAAGCACCACAAGCCATTAGAAATAGAGTTTTAAAAACTGACTTAGTGTTAGGGGCACATATCTTAAGTAATGGGAAATGGAGAGGTGCCATCTCAGCCTTTGCCTCTCCACTTTTGAGTTCAAAGTACTTTAATCTGTCTAGGTGGAAATATTCCTGACTTTGCCATTTAGCTTTCTTGGGCACAAACTAGAGAATGCTTGTCAAGTTTAGCTCTAATCTACTGAGAAAAGCTGCCATGATCACCTCAGAGTAACTTCTATGTTAGTGTGATGTGAAGTTACATCCGAGCCAAGTTCTTATAAGTAAAAAGTCCAGTTGGACTCATTGTACTATCTAGGCTGTTAAATAAATCACTGGTTAGCCTTTCATCTCTAAATAAGCAATTACATTGCACATCATCTGTCCCTGAGGGAAAAGCCAAAGGGTTTAGGTATGTGAAAGGCAGTACAGCATGTGTGACACCAATGCTTTAGTACCTTGATGCTGATGCTCTTCTGAGAGTTTCAAGTCAAATGATCATGAGTGATCAAGTCAAGTGATTTGATCATACCCTCCCCGTGATTCTGTGATCTTCACGTGAATGAGGCACGTGAACAGACATATCAAAAGACACTGTGCTCCTCTAGACCTTATGTGTCAGATGCCAAACTTGGAAATGCTCTAGTGTACACAGTTTCAATGGTCACTGTTTGATTACTTGATGATCTATCAGTACTCAATCATTTTTTGAAGTTGCCTTATGGGGAAAATTTGACACATTTCAACAAAGCAGGGCTGAAAATAAGAAGAAATCACTCCTGTCACCACAATACCTCAATGTCCTCTAGTGAAATCTGGGTGATTGCCTGTGCTGAACTCTCGTGGCTCTGAACAAATCAGTTTCATGACAGCTTTGAGATGCTGAAGATTTTCTGTCTGAAATTGGCCTCCTGTCATTTAAGTAACCAAATTAAGAAGGGGACCTTAAAGTGTTGTTGAGTAGAAAGACAAGGTCTCTTGTATAGGAAATGAGTTGCATTTTGAGGACCTGTGGATTACAGTTCACTACTGAGATGGCTTCTCTCTTACAGGTGAATATTCCAGATGTGTCTGTGAAATTGGGGAGGCATTGCAGTTTGCAGTGATTAATGCTGTCTTTGTACTTTGCTGCCACTGCTGCACTTCAGCGGGTCTGACTGCCTCATTTAAATGCAAATGTCCTCATTGAAAAAGCAGTTCTACTGGCATGCAATAAGTTTAGCAGGAGTTCCAGCTGCTCCCATTGTGATGCCTCTTAATCAGGACAACTCCTGCACAGAGGTGACTGACTAGGCAGCTCCTTCATCCTCTGGTGAAATCAAAATAGGTCACTCATGTAATTCCAGAACGTTTCCAGGCACTGAGTTCAACAAGGGCTTTGTCAATGATATAATTCATCCACTACTACAGCTTCCCTAGAGCAAGATAAATGTGTTCCTTTATCTGGAGGTTTTTTACTATTACTCCCCTTAATGATCTGAATTACTTCTCCAGTTAAAAAGATGTACATTTTAAGTGACCTGGCAGACTTCACATCCTGCCATTTCTTTCCTTGGTTCATTTTTACTTCAGATTCTGCAAGGCACAAAGTACATATTATATGTTGGGTACAAGAACTGTTCTTGGTTATGTCCACAAAGAAATAATGGGGAGCTATAACAGAGAAAAACTTAAATGTGGGATATCAATTTCTACCTATGATCATATAATACTTAAATTGATTTGACCAGTATCACTTAGCTGTCCTGTTAATTTTGTGTCCCCTTCTGTCCACATGTCCTTTCTTATCAGCACTTCAGATACACTGACTGTCCTTTGTGAGTGCAAAGGGGTCCTGACCCTACTACATAGTTCAAAATCAAATAAATGCTGTTGTATATGGTAAAATTTAATAAGAATCAAAAAGCTTTACTTCTCCACTGAATATACTTAAGGTCCCAATTAGAAGATGCAGTGCCAGCTAACAGATCAAAGTTCTTCTTGGATACAGCAAGCAACAGATGTTATATCACTGCTTATACAGTGCCTAGGTGTAAGTCCTAATGCCTCCTCACAAGGCCACAGCCTTCATATACAGATAGAGGTTAGCAGGGTATTGATCTTGGGCTGTTCCCTCTCTACTACTGGCCTGAGCAGGTGTGGTGCTCAGAACCCTGGAGAGGAAGAAGCCTGATTGATAAGAGGTGTTATTTATCTGAGGCTGAAGGAGGTGAGTAGGAGAGAATAGATCAGAAGTCTAATGTGAACAGTGTAATTTTAACAGGTAACTTAACTTTGAATTGTCAAGGCCACCTCATGGCACAAGAAGTTAGGATGTGGATGGTTGTGCTTGGCCAGTACAATCACCTGTAGTCTCTTTTGAGCAAGGAGGCACATCACTGCTTGCAGGATTTGTAACAGAGTGGCTTTGTTGTCATTTTGCTTCCTATTTCAGACTCACTAACAGTGAGTTGTTTCTGGATAACACATTTCAATTCCTTTTACATTAGCTATTTATGTGTTCATCAAACATTTAGTCAAAGCGATCAGGAGGAACTCTTTTCTTATCCCTGGAAGCACCACAAACACAGAGTTAAATCTTCGAGAAACAAGATGTTGCTGCCACTGAATCATTCCCTAGCTGCTGATACTCAAGCCTTCCCAGAGGCAAACTAAACCAGTTCTGGAATGCTCCCAGTCCTCAGCTTCCTTCTAAGATAGAGTTTGTTTTCCATGGTTAGCTCAAGGCTCTGACGTAGGAGAGACTGCAGAAATGCACTGAGTCATGCTGGCTGCAAACACCTCTCTGGGGTGCTGGGTTGTGTCTGGTGTCGCTGAGCTGAGAAAGAAGGGTGAGGTTTATCATCTCTGCATTGCTGTCCATGAGGCTGGGATTCAAGTCTCACAGAGAGACACAGAAGGACAAAGCAATCTTGCCAAATGCAGACACCAGGAAATGATCTAGGAGATACTAAAGAAGAGGACACAGGGATCATTTCTACTAAAACAGAGATTTCAATCTAATTCTGGTGTGCCTAACATAAGAAGGACATGGAACTGTTGGAGCAAGTCCAGAGGAGGCCACAAAGCTGATAAGAGGACTGGAGCACCTTCCCTACAAAGACAGGCTGAGAAAGTTGGAGCTGTTCAGCCTGGAGAAGACAAGGTTGTGTGGGGACTTCAGAGCAACCTGCCAGGGAAGCCAAAGAGGGACTCTTTGTCAGGAACTATAGTGATAGGACAGGAGTGATGGGTATAAACTGAAAGGGAGGTCATTTAGATTTGATATTAGGAAGAAGTTTTTTCCTGTAAGGCTGGTGAGACACTGGCACAGGTTGCCCAGGGAGGCTGTGGCTGCCCCAACCCTGGCAGTGTTCACAGCCAGGTTGGATAAAGCCTTGAGCAATCTGTTCTGGTGGGAGGTGTCCCTGCCCAGGGCACGGGGTTGGGACTGGATGATCTCTAAGGTCCATTCCAACCCCTTAACATACTATGAATTTGGCCCCACTGATTATTCTAGGACAAGGTTTATTTTCAAACACAGGATGAAGAGATGACCCATGAAAATTCTTATTCTTCACAAGTAATACTGACCAAAGGAACATGACAGAGCTGCTTGAACATTAACATCATTCATAAATGCCTTTTGAGGCTTGGAAATATATTTTTGTTTTCTATTGGGGCATAAAGAAACTGTAACTGTGTTAACCTTACTACTGCTCCAACTCCAGTCTCCTACAAGGAACAACTCTCCCTCAGGTAAGGGAAATGTGGTTTTAAATATTTATCCATGGAATGAACTGCATCAGCTTAAACTTAAGACATCTGGTAATTCATTACAATCCTGTTTGTCAACAACATGATTTTAATACCTAAATCCCCTGTCTTTGACCACAACATATGACATAAAAACAAAATTGATTTTAAAGACTATTTCATGTCATTCTAATTTTTCTTTCACTTTCTGACAGTCCCAGCAGAGTACCACATTGGACTAGTTTTTAACTTTTAAAAAAAAAAAAAGGTAAATTGTTTTATGAACTTAGAAAGCTATTCTGGATATTAAATTACCAGAAATCACCACTTAGTTGACAATTCTAAGCTAGCCCTTGCCTTCCCCTTTAAAACAATAGAGGAGATTCTGTTCATCTGGATGATGAAACTTTTGGAAGTAAGGAACAATTTAAAATATTGATGAAGGTGTCAACCTTTGAGAGCATTAGCACTATTAAACCAGTTCAGTGGATGCAATAAACTCTTCGAAGTGTGTCAACACACACCTGTATGTCCCTACGCTTTCCCTTCTCTCTTCACCTCTAGCAATTCTACCTTTTCCCCCCACCCATTTTCTCTGCCTCCACAAACTAGGAGGAAGAAAACTGAGAGGACATAGAGATGAACTTCATAGAGCTAATCAGACCTAGACAGGCATTTCCAGGCATAACAGGAAAAGGGAAAGTTATTTAAAGGTTCACTCTAGCAAAGGTTGCAGGAATTTCCTCCTGAATGGCCTCCAGCTGGCTCACCTGCCCAACAGCCCTGGAGGTGGGAGAGGATGGACCCTGCAGCAGCTTCTCTAACTGACTGGCCAAGAAGGGAACTGCTCCACCCACCACAACGCTGATGCCTTTTGCTAACACCAACCTCCAGGAACCTGGGGGGGCCCAAATTAGGCACAGCAGCTTAAATAGCCCTGGGAGATATGATCACCAGTGCAGCAGGCCAACTCCTGAAGCATTATATTTAGTTCAGGTTAACATCACTTGGTCACACATGTGGATGCACTTTACCTCCATGGTACAAATAAGCTTTGCCTCCACACCCTTCATTCTGTATTTGTAAATAGTTCTCTTGGTTCAGCTCAATTCCTCATTCAGCAACAAAGGAATGAGAGAGGATTTCAAGCTGAAGGGTGAAACAGAAGTTTACAAAATGCCTACATCCCCTTATTTCTTCCTCCCTCATACCAGAGCCCTAACTGTCTCGGGCAGTGGTTTGGCCAGTGATTTGTTTCCCTGGAGCAGGGAGTTGTAGCTCAGTAGTAATCAAAAGAATGGATGGTGTTTAGCCTGTGTAAAATAAGCCAGTGGTCTTTAGCCTTCACATCACAGGAACACAGCTGCCTGCTGTCCCAGGAAAGGCTGACCTTAAGTCCTTCAACCCCAGCACTTCATTTCTTAAAACACAGAAGATAAACAAGCAATCCTCGTTACCAACAGCCTGTTCTCCTGACCTATCTTGGAAGGTCTATGCTGCTGCAGAGCCAACTATGGGCAATCACTTGTTTCCCAGAGCCTTTGATTCAGAGTTTTCCTGCAGCAATCTCAATCAGAGCAGTCTGCTGGCTTGTGTACTCCATGATTAGTCCCAATGAGGAGGCAGCTGGGCCTGTGCCCCTTGAAATAGGCCACCTGATAATTCTCCCCAGGATCATACATTCTGTCACAGTAAAATGAAGGTAATTATATGCAAACAATATCCAGGTACTAGGCTGTAAATTGCTCTAAAGGAAAGGTTTCTTCTTTTTAATGTTGAAAAAGATGCTGGCATTCTGTAGCAATTAAAAGGGAAATTAGGGCAGACAAGGGAGAGTCAGATCAACGGACACAGATTTGACCATGGATAAGGCTGTTAAATGAAATGTAAGAATTGAGGATGGAAGAGAGGAAGAAATGTCAGAATTTAACAGAATTTACTCAGTCATGCTCAGGAAGCAGATAAAAAAAAGTCATGCAAATGTTTGGTCCTCTCAGCTCTGAAATGACCCGGTGTGCTGCCTATGTTTACTCTTCCACTGAGAGGAGTAAGCACTGTTGCAGACCTCTGCAAACCCTGTTCTGCTGAGGGGATTTGCTGGCTGGGCCAATGGCTTAGGTTTTTGTGCTTTGGGAATTCTGTTCTCTGTTGTAGTCCTATACTTGCTATGTTGTTTCTAAATGAAGGTCATTAATGAAGTTCTTAGGCTGGGGAAATAAATAAAATACTTCCTCTAGAAAGGATGGCAAACCCTCTAAATAACTCCACCTACAACATATCTGGCAGTTTCTATTGTCAGTCTTCAAAAATGTTTCTCCAAAAGACTTTATGTAGGTATCATCATGCCCAGAGATGCATAAAATAGTGACCAAAATTAGCTGCAAAAAGCTCAAGTAGCTGATAAAAATATTTCTTGCTCTCAGGGTCAGCATTCGACTAGGCTGAGTTCCAAATATATATGTGTATGTAT
>NW_008672564.1:37248-63295 GCF_000695815.1 Acanthisitta chloris | reverse complement strand
CCCAACCCCCTGCCCTGGACAGGGACACCTCCCACCAGAACAGGCTGATCAAGGCTTTATCCAACCTGGCTTTGAACACTGCAGGGCTGGGGCAGCCACAGCCTCCCTGGGCAACCTGTGCCAGTGTCTCACCACCCTCACAGGAAAAAACTTCCTCCCAATATCTAATCTAAATTTCCCTCTTTGAATTTATCCCCATTACTCCTTGTCCTATCACTTCAGTTCCTAACAAAGATTCCCTGTCTGGCTTCCCTGTAGCCCCTTCAGATCCTGAAAGGCTGCTATGAAGTTGCAAATAAGCTCAGGCAACTCATTTAATAGGAAAAAGTCAACACTGGAAAACAAACTAACTGAGAGCTTTTGTTGTGTTGCACAGACACATCCAGCAATATTTTTGCCCTGTACTTCCCACAGTAGAGATGTTGTTTCTCATACAATGATTATGTCCATCTGCCAGGTGCATTCAGCTTGGGGAAGTGGACAGGGACAGACTGGACTGAAAAGTACTGTCAGTTACCATAAGAAAAACTTCTCCAGGTCTCAGCTGTGTGTCTCTGTCTTGTAATGCAGATGTACCTGGAGTTCTGTGTGGCCTGAGTTTTACAGTGCTGATGCTTTTCAGCTAAAAACAGAGATGAAATTTTAGGGTTGTTTAAAAAATGTATTGAACATGCTGTAGCAAAACCTTTCTCCTTGTCTCAGGTGTTAGTTGTGACTGAGAGTTGTGGCTGTTTGCAGTGAGACCTCCTCGGAATTCAGTGTTTCAGCATGGTTCAGGCTGTGAACAAGTTCTGAACTCTGTAACGCCAAACGGCTTAGGAACTGGAATTTCCACACTAAGACTATAAAGAGCAGAAAGGAAACAGATGGTTTTACCAAAGCTGAACATGGACTTCAGCACTCCCAGTCCCTGGGGTTCCTTGTCAACACTGAACAGAAGTGGGTGGCAGTTTTCTGTGCTGTGCACCAAGAGCAGCTCTATCTTTTAAATGGTCAAGAAAAACTGTGAAACAGGGAATATGAAAAAGAGCTTCCCTGAGAGGAACACAATGTCTCAAGCCTAAGATGCTGTCTCATCCCTGCAGCAGCACAGCTACAGACTGGAAGAAACATGAAGGCCTGTTGGCCAAGATGGCTTAGAGCTGGCAAACTATATGGAAGCAGAAGTCTTCAGAAGGAATGCTACTCAAGAGTTCTGCAGAGAAAAGGATGAAAGGAAGATTATGTGGAACAAAATTATGCTGGGAAGGTGAGGTGGATGATCAGGATAAAGGAGGACACAACAGGAATCTACACTGTAACTGTTGCTGACATGCATGTATGCAGGACAAACAGTGAACAAAAAAACTAGTACATCTATCACAAGTCTCTCTCTATCACAAGTTAATTACTGCACTGTTTATTAATGGGGTTCCAACCAGCCAATGATCCTCCCTGTGTGCTTGTCTCAGGCTGTCCATGTGCTACAGAGGACACAATGGCTAAAGTCACGTGTGTGATGCTAGTGTGCTGTCTCCCCACACCAAACCATGCTGACACAGTGGAGCAAGACATAAGGTGAATAACAAAAAATGTAATTTTGAAAATCTGTAACTTATTTTTCTCCCTGTTCCTTATTATCAAGCTAAAATAGAGAAAATTTATTCAAAATGTACCCTGATGTACTTTAATGTTCCCAGGAGTTAGTTGGTTCTGTGCATGTGATTTTGTGGTTTGGGGTTTTTGCTTTGGTTTTTTTTTTTACTTGGCTGGTTGGTTTGTGGGATTTTTCGTTTGGCTTTTTTTTGTTTGTTTGTTTGTTTGTTTTAACAAGGAAGTAGTAAAGAACTTTCTTACACAGAAATATTGGAATTCCTTCCAAAGTCTTTCTCATGTCACAGAACTCAGTCAACGTTCATAACCCATAATAACATCACACAGATGCACTGTGGATGTGGCTGTAAATAAATGCCTAATGAAGCTACCTCTACTACCTCTGCTGAAAAAAGATTTTGCTGGTCAAACTTCTCTGCTCAGCTGATACTTAGTTACTCAGCCATGTGGAAGTGGTACCAGTAGTGTTACCTTATTTAAATACAGGTATTCTGATTTGCTTCTCCTAAACTTGATCTTCAATTTAAATGTCAAGTGGAGGAGTAGCTGTGAGTCAAGTGGGGTTTTTAACAGTTTTAGCATTTACACATTGCCTTGAAAGTATGAGGCAGTACAGGCAGTACAGTCCTCTGGCACTCCATAGCACTGTAGAGTATGTGGACTCAGTAAGACCCAAACCCTGTTGGAGACTTTGCTTCCTAAACATGTTCATTTCCTTTCACAAGAATCAAAATTCACTGAAGACCACTGTCTGAACCAAGCTTTTCCATCGGCAGTCTATTGGCACAGATGAGCACTGAGTTTGTGGCTCCACTGCCAGGGAGTAGCTGTAGCACAGCTGGAATTTCCCCACTTGCTCCTCTCAGAACACCTTCCCAGACCTGGAATGAAATAACCTGGGAATGTGGCGAGTGGCTGAGGGAAGTCAGGTGTTCAGTTCCAACACCACGCAGGAGAGAAGAAAGGCAGCTTTCCAGGGAAACCACCCAAAAAGGGAGTCTAGGCCTTGTCAAACTGTGTAAAGGTACAAACTGTAGGTTCTTCAGGCACAATGCTCCTGGCAATTCCTATTTCCTCTCTCCCAGAGCCTCTCTAAGTGTGTTATACTGCTATGACATCTGACTTTGAAGCAGCAGAGTCATGAGTGACACAGGTCCTTACAGCCCCTGACATGGACATTGTCATTATGTAATCCATGTGCCATCACAAGTTTATTTTAACAGGCATTTTTGTGCCCTCTATAAGCACTTGGCGATTACTGGTGACACATGCTCTATGATTTGGGAATGCAGGATTGAAAAGGACATCATTGGTTCATGGAGTGCAGTCTCCCATGTATAATCCTGTTAACAAGTTAATCAAGCTTTAATTTAAGACTAGGTACAGAGTTTGTGTCTGCTGCTCCCACTGAATGCCATTCTGGAGCCTCATATCCAAGTTCAACACAAGATTTATTCCATTGTCCGCCTCAGTGAACAGATGAGCACTGAGACTCTATGTAGCAAATAGGTCATAGTTTCAGAGTATGTAAAGGGGTTGGAATGGATCTCAGAGATCATCTAGTCCCAGCCTGGGCAGGGACACCTCCCACCAGAGCAGGTTGCTCAAGGCTTTATCCAACCTGGCTTTGAACACTGCCAGGGCTGGGGCAGTCACAGCCTCCCTGGGCAACCTGTGCCAGTGTCTCACCACCCTCATAGGAAAAAACTTCTTCCTGATATCTAACCTAAATTTTTCCTCTTCCAGTTTATCCCCATTCCTCCTTCTCCTATCACTCCAGTTCCTAACAAAGAGTCTCCAGCTTCCTTGTAGCCCCTTCAGACCCTGGAAAGTTGCTCTGAGGTCCCCCCACAACCTTGTCTTCTTCAGGCTGAACAGCTCCAACTTTCTCAGCCTGTCTAGTAGGGAAGGTGCTCCAGTCCTCTCATCAGCTTTGTGGCCTTCTCTGCCCTTGCTCCAACAGTTCCATGTCCTTCATATGTTGGGGAAACAAGAACTTTGCACAGCACTCCAGGTGGGGTCTCACGAGAGCAGACCGGGAGAATCACCTCCTTTGATCTGCTGCACACACTCCTTTGGATGCAGCCCAGGGCACGGTTGGTTTCGGCAGCTCATGGTGAGTTTTGCATCAGCTGTCACCCCCCAATTCCTTTTCCACAGCTCCTACAGCAGCAAAATGGTGTTGCCTCCTACAAAAATCCTTGTCTAAATGGGAAAAACCCTACAGGTCTTGTTTCCTGATCCTTGGAATCTCTGTCTAGATCATTTCAGCTGAACAGACCTCAGCACCAAGAAGTCAAAGCCTATCTGTATGCAGAGTAGGCAGTAGGTATCACATAGTTACAAGACACAGTTTATTGCTGACTCTGAGCAGTGCTGTAAAGGCTTTCTTAGAGGAGATGTATGAGAGAAGATGATTTTGGGGAATACCTCAGATCTTTGGTGGGTAACGGTGCCAACAGGTAACAAACATGAAGTGTCTACTTCATAGCTTTTCTTTTAGTCCTGAAGAGTTGTAATTGATCAGAACAATTTTACATGAAAAATTGATTTTCATGGATTACAGGCTCCCAAGGAGGCTGTGGCTGCCCCAACCCTGGCAAGGTTCAGAGCCAGGTTGGATAAAGCCTTGAGCAGCCTGGTCTGGTGGGAGGTGTCCCTGCCCAGGGCAGAGGGTTGGGACTGGATGACCTCTAAGGTCCATTCCAACCCCTTAACATACTATGAAACTGTTATTATTTATTACTTATTATTTATATTTTTATATTTATTACTTTATATCAATTTAATTAAATACTTACTTAAACATGAATTTTTAATCTTTTAAAGTCTGAAAATTGAGGGATTTTTTACTCTTATGTTTATTTTTACATAATTTTTCATATCAACAGTATGGTGTTAAGAATAACAGATGCAAAGTGGGAAGGTGTTTTAGTATGCAAGAAGCCTCTTCCTCTAGAGAAAAAGAAAATATTCATTAAAATAAGTAGCAGGCTTTGCTTAATCATTGTTTCTTTGTTACAGGTCATCTCAACTATAATGTTATTCAAAAAAAGTAAAATTTAAAAATGCCTAGCCAGACCTTCAGCATTAGTTATGTATTTATAAAATCTTCAAGCAAACTTTGTACTTGAAATCAGTCTTCAGGTACAGTCCTGTACAGTTTGATTTCTCTTCACCTGAACTCCAAGACAGCCTGATGTAAACAAGGACGAGTCTAAAGCCCTTGCAGAGTCAGTGATTCTTCCTGATTACAACACTGTGGGATGAGTGTTTATCAGTCCATGAACAAACTGTACAGAACACAAGGAATCATCTGGTTTGCACTGAGACCAGAATTTGCTTTTCTAGAAACCAAAAGCACTTCATGATCACATCTGTTGTGCTACAAAGATCACTGCAGTTATGCTTCCATGGGAATAAAACTGAGTCTTTCGCAGATGAACATTCACCTCATCACATAGCAAAGCAGAGGACTCGGTGGGGTGTTATCTGTTGTGCTAGTGGAAGCATAACCTTTTAATCCAAAGGAAGGTTAGGTATAAGCACTTATAGGAGTGGTACCAGTATTTCATAAGGTTTATAGCACAGGTGGGCAAAGAGGAAGGAGCCACATAAACCAGCTCACAGCACTCATGGACCATGTAGGAATAATTTTCCCTCTGGAGACTGAAGATAGGTAAATAATAGCCTGGGCTGGGACTTCACATTTCAGTGAGGTAACAAGCTCCACTCAGGAAATAAACCCACAGTGTCCTGAGTGACCACAAGAGGTCAGGGACTCAGCAGTCTGTCTGATTCCAAAGGGAGGCTGGTTATATTGGATTTTCTGTTAAAAGGGCTGATCATCGTTAACCTTAGACAAATGATTGCTTTTCCTTTGATTTTCTTTGTTAGAGGATTTAATTTGAAAGCTTTGAAGGCCTGAGCTCTGCCCTGGGCTGGCACAATCTCTCTGTACCCTCAAGCAGGTGATGTCCTTCCTTCCCAACCCTCAGGTGATTCTTCTAGCTCTACTGCTATCTAGATAAGTGATGCTCAGCAAATTATGTTCTCTCCTATTTTTTTTTTTTTGCTTCCCACTTTTTGGCTGCACTGTCTATTAGACTCTTTGGCAAAAGGAATGGAAGTTACCATCTGCCTGTGCAGTGAGCAGCACTCTAAGATTAAAAGAAGAGAAATGCTTATGACAGCTCATCAAAGGTAAAAGATCAATTAATGTTAAGGCAGAAACCACTGAAGTCAAGAATTCCCAAATTTGTCCCAGCTTTGAATTCCACTTTTATCAGACAAATACTATAAAAAAACCCTCTGAATGACTATGGATCCTACTTGAAACTGCCAACGGGTTGAGCTGCAACTGCAAATTTGTCAAAGCTCTTAGTGTAAAGGCACTGAGAGAAGCTGTTTCCTCTGTGGAAAGGCTGAGGGAGACACACACAAAGGTGAAATTGAGAAACACCACTTAAATCACTGTAGCAAATTACCTCCATAATTACATGGTAAACGTTTAGCAGAACCTATACTCCACACAACAAAGCTACAAACACTTCTCAGCAATCTTCAGCAAGCTTAAGCCATAAAATTTGCAACTCCAAAGCCACAAATTGCAAACGTAAAAGTTCCAGTTGCACAAGAGCACTGCATAAAATATTCAAAGCTATAATATATAATACAGGCTGTGTCTCCTGCTGTCAGTGTAAGGGTGTTACCAAGCCTTTCTGCACACCATTAGTTGAGACTAAGGCATCTGAATCCAGCAATTGCTGTATTCAGGTGGTGGCAATCAGTTTTATTCCTTTTTGCATGCCCCAAACTGCCAGGTCATTGGAACAGAAGATGATTATAACAGTAAATTAACTATTCCTTTTCTGAGCTCAGTCTGGGGGTTGGAGCAAGGGGTACTGGTCACAGCATGGTTTGTACACTATTCCTTAACAACCTGCAATTAGGAAGTCAAATACGTTTTGTGAATAATGATGACAGTTGCTCAAATGCAGATCTCTGCCTTTTGATAAAACAGCAATGCCCTTCAGCTAAGCCATACACTGTCCATACAGGTGAAAGGAGAGAAGGAAGGAACAGGAACATCTTAGTGCTTTCCTCTCAAAGAAACCTCAGCTACATTAGCACCAAGCCCATCCCGGTATGCAACCAGGCAATGAGATCTTGGGGACTCAGAGCAAGACTTGATTCTGAAAGAGACAATTAGCTTTTCTGGGCCTAAATTTCTACTACTTGGAAAATGGAATTAAACCTAATTGGTAAGGAATATGTGACGACTGGAAAAGCTGACTTGCTGTAAAGAGTGGCAAACAACTTCTCAGTATGTAAAAAATAGGCAGGATTAATGTATTTGCTCTGTATGTATTGTGTCTAGAAACTGCTCCTGCAAATCAACTGATCACACCACAGCCACAGGTTCTCCTTTAAAGATTAATATCCCTGTTCACTGGAGACACAGTCTGTAAGCACAAACAAAATACTCACAAATCTACCAGGAGAACCTGCTACATTAATTTACCCATTGGGACAACTTCAGGTATCCTTATTTCCTAGCACAGGAGGATCTAATAGGATGAGGATTACAACGACATGGTGTTATCCAGCATAAACTTCCATATGTTGGGTAAGTATTGCTGCCACTTCTGTCTCTGTGAGGATCTGCAGGATCCTTGCTGGCTACTCTTGATACTTAAGGACAAGACTGTAAGACCACGCTCCCACACAAGGTGGGCAATGAGGCCCAAGAAACTGCCCAGGACTCTCAGTTCCACCTGGTAGTAACAGAGGTGGCACTGCAGAGGGATCTGATGCCACAGCAATGCCTGGTAGTCTGGAGCAATTTTATTTTCCACTGCATTGATGCCACTGTGGAATTCTGCCCTCTCATGTTCCATATGGGGCTAAAGGCAACCCACTTCTAGCACTGCTGCTTGCTTGCTGGGGCACAGCCCTCAGTGGGTGAAGCAGGGCAATTCCCTCAGTGGGTGAAGCAGGGCACAGCCCTCAGTGGGTGAAGCAGGGCAATTCCCTCAGTGGGTGCAGCAGGGCAATTCCCTCAGTGGGTGCAGCATGGCACCTGCCAAGCCCAGGGGGGAACTCCACTCCCCAGAGATACTACGTAGGGTGACACAGCATGAGAGGAGTCTCTAGCCCTTCCACCCCCTCCCTTGTGAGAAGATGGCTGTGAAGATCAGGAACATACAGTAGCTTGCAGCAGGTGGGATAGTGCATGGCTAACTCCAGGATCAGCCATCTGCCTGCTGGTTGTGGTAAAAGGAGGGGGTGGATGTGGAGATGACTCAGCTGAGCAAAGCAAGTAGTTCAGCTGAAGTTGAAATTCTACCAAGCCTATAACAGTCTCATTATGTTTTTTAAAGGACGGTTTCCATGATATGAAAATACAACCTAAGAAACTTGCTTTGGTCAGTATTTGTTACTGGTAACACCAGCCCTACTTCCTGGGTTTTGCCAGCTTCTCCCTTAAATGGAGCTCTCCTGAGTACTGCTCTGAACTCTGGTCCTCATTACTGACTTGGAAGACGTCATGGCTCAAATCAGACACCAAATCTTCCTTTCACCTGCACAAGTACCAGAACTCCAGATGCTTCTTACTGCCCACCCTGTTACCTCAAAGCAGCAATGTGAAATGACCATGTTTCCTCCCTCACACAGTGCTACAGATTAGGACCTGATGGCAACAGCCGTTCCTGGGAGCTGCAACAACAACATCCGAGGCTTAGACTTACACTTAAAACTTTTCTGAACCACCTAATTGCCAGGAGAGTGACCCAAAAAAACCCACACACAAATGCAGCATGACTTGAAATATAATAGCAAATTATTTTTTTGCCAGTACAGCAGAACTATTTTGAGCATTGGTAGCTTGGTGTGGTCATAGTTACCTTGACAAACCCCTTAAGGATTACCAAGCTCTGAACTAGAAGCTGTATTTTCTATACTGTGTTCAAGATGGGACCTGCAAACACCACTCTGCTCCTGCTAGTTTCTTTACAGTATCGCCAGAAGGGAGCAAAAATATCCCATCTCCTCTATGATGCAGCAAATGTGCAAGGAAGCAATTCTTTTCTCTCTTCATGCTACTGTTGGACTCCTCTAGTCAAACAGAATGGAAGGGGTTTTTTTTAAAGGGCATTAGAGTTTGCTTAAGATGTTGTTAATTATTGTGAAATGAAGATGAGTTCAAAATAATGTGCCTTTTTTCTTTGCTAATATTTACACAATCCCTGAAAGAAAAAAAAAAAGGCAGAGTAAAAGAAAACAAAGCAGTCTGCAAAGGTTTCATTTCTCTCTCATATTCCCCAGGCAGCATTGATATCAGCTGCAATAAGAAAGAAATATCTTGAAATAGTTCTTTCCCCCTCGCAGTCTGTTTCTGAGCAGTTGCACAGTGCAGGCCAGTTTGAGCTGGAGATACCACAGAGAGGACAACACTGACATCCCTGGAAAAAGCTCTCCTTGTCATAGCCCAGTTAAGCTTTTCTCTAGTTCAATTCCAATTTGCCTACAAACAGGGAAACACAGGGGAGCCATTGCCCCATCTGTGCACTCAAGCTGTGTTTCAAATCTATATAATGCCTTAGTTTGACAAGGATACCACCCAGGAACTGTTTGTGCAGAATATCTATCTCCTCACAGTTAGACACTACATCAGTTTATGATTTCAGCATACAAAGTCGTGGCCAAAGAAGTATATGAAGAGGCTCATCTAAGACAAAGATGCAACAGTTCTAAAATTCAGTATTACAAGCTCAAAGACCCTGCTGCAAAACAGTGTTTGCTTAAACTTTCAGTTGGTAGAAATGGAAATAGCAGAAGAAATACCATAGTTCTACTAATACTAACAAAATCACAATTCATTCTCAACTTCCCCATTGAAAGACATCAAGGCTTGATTGCTGGTTTTAGAATTGTTTTCAAAGCTTTTAGCATTAACCAGAGATTGAAAGAGTACACTAGGCTCAGACTGCTACACCTCTTACAGTGTTCTCTGGCCTAGTGCCTGTGAGTGGAGGCAGAGCATCTCCTTTACACCCTCCTATGGCATATTGTCATTTTATAGTATAAGCTAGAAATAAGTCCCTTTGCTGTTTCACCAGATGTACAGACCTGGAGGACTTTGTGTGGAAGTTTCCCTTCCCTTATGCATGCAAAACCTCAGTGGTCCTCTCCAATCTGCAATCTCATTTTTAAGGCAACCCTTCACTTGCCATTATTCTTTGTAAATCTCCATCCCAACTGTGGTTCTTTCTATTTCTGCTGACATCCCAATAGAAGACATATCGACAAGGCTTCAGCAAGTCCTGTAAATACTGAAACACCCTGAGACTGCATCATCTGGCAAGAACAATCCTTGTCTATGGGGTTGGGATGGAACCACACCACTGCAGGCAGCCCAGATTCCCTGTGGTCTCATAGCAACAGGATCGTTTGCTGAGGAAGCAGCACTGATCACCAGCTGGAGCACTTTCTGTTGTGGCTTACTTACGAGGCACAATCAGTGGATCGGGAATATCACTGTGACATGCCTTGAAACCTGATTTCATCCCCTATAGGTAATGTTCATTAATCAGTTAGCAGTTCCAAACAGGAGAAAGGTGCAACTCTTCTGTTCACAACAGTAATATTAGAAATATATCCAGCAACATTCTTTACACTGATCCACAAGTAGAAGCTGAAGTTCTTCATTAGTCTTCCTCAGGACTACCTAAATCTATCAGAGCTTCTTTACTGCATCCTTCTCAACAATTTCTGGTGCAAGGAAGGTCTCACCATACTTGACTTGTGTTGTACTCTGTTCAGCAAGCCAAACTGGCAAGTTTTTCCTTTAAGAACTACATATATTTAAAAGTGACAAAAGAAAACAAAACAGAAAAGGGTAATCACAAGCACAGTCAGGCTTGTAGACATACTTCTCAACAAGTGGACATACCTTGATAGGCTTGAGAGGTGGGCCAATGCAAACCTCATGAAGTTCAACAAAATGAAGTGCAAGGTCTTACATCTGGGTCACGGCAATCCCAGGCACACCTACAGGTTGGGTGGGCAAGTGAGTGAGACAAGAAACAAGGAGAAAGACTTGGGGGTGAAAGTAGATGAGAAACTCACGAGCCAGCAGTGTGCACTAGCAGCCCAGAAAGCCAATCGTGTCCTGGGCTGCATCCAAAGGAGTGTGGCCACCAGGTCAAAAGAAATGATTCTCCCCCTGTACTCTGCTCTCATGAGACCCCAGCTGGAGTGCTGCACACAGTTCTGATGCCCACAACATAAGAAGGACATGAAACTGTTAGAGCAAGTCCGGGGAGGCCACAAAGCTGATCAGAGGACTGGAGCATCTCCACTATGAAGACAGGCTGAGAGAGTTGGGGCTATTCAGCCTGGAGAAGAGAAGGTTGTGTGAGGACCTCATAGTAGCCTTTCAGTATCTGAAGGAGCTAAAAGGGAGCTGGAGAGGGACTCTTGGTTAGGAACTGCAGTGATAGGACAAGGGGCAATGGGTTCAAATTGGAGGAGGGGAAATTTTGGCTAGTTATTAAGAAAAAAAATTTTCCTGTGAGGGTGGTGAGACAATGGCACAGGTTGCCCAGGGAGGCTGTGGATGCCCCAACCCTGGCAGCATTCACAGCCAGGTTGGATAAAGCCTTGAGCAACCTGTTCTGGTGGGAGGTGTCCCTGCCCAGGGCAGGGGGTTGGGACCTCTGAGATCCATTCCAACCACTAAAATCCTGTGATTCTATACCAGACCATGTTTGTTTGGTTTTGTGTGGGGTTTTTCTTTTTAGTATCTAACCTCAGATTTCACAAAATGAAACTTTTTGGATGAGATGGGAGAAAATTCTAGTTGTAGTGAACTTTTAAAGAATTTTTATATGCAAGATTTGTTCATAAGATCAGGTTTAGCATTACAAATGATAACCGAAATGGAGGCACTGATAAACAACAATATCCTCATCATCAATCCTGAGGAACAAGGCTGCTGATAAAGACTATCCTTACTGCGAGGCAAGGAAACACACAAATGCATGCAACTGATAATATATCAAGATCCATACAACTATACTGAGGTATATTTGTGTGCAGCCTGCAAGAGAAGGAAAGATGTCTTCAACTCAGTCTGCAGGTATGGCATGAGCACAATACATCTATGCTAATGGAGAAGTAACTAACCTATCAACCCAATCCTTTGCTTCTGATTTGATGAGACTGAAAATATTTGACAATGAAGGAATTATCATAATCTCATAAAAGACTTTGAAAATCTGTCCCTGTAACACCATATCCAGTCACAGAACAACTCCTCCTGACTCCATACAGCCAAGCAAGGGCTTAACCTAGGCTGATATTTTCAATTGCTTTAAATGTTAAAATTGTTGCTGTATTATGAAGAGTGATTAAAATGTCACAATCAGCGTTAACATTTGAGCAGCTTCACTGCCACAAACTTCCTCTAAGGAGTCTGCAGAGCAATAGGCTGTTGTGCATGGAGCTGGGCAGGAACAGAACCTCGAGAGGGTTCCTCACAGGTGGAGCTGAAGCCAAAATTTGCCTGTGTAACAGGATGCTTAACAGTTTCATTTGTCAAGCATACAGGTCGTTCAAGAGCTGTTTCTCAGGCTCTGTGAATCTAAAAGGAATTTAGAAAAGGTTTGTCACTAAAATGAGAAGATCACTTTGAACATGTTTAAGGAGTAGCTCTGCTGAGGAAGAAGCTGCTATTTTTCCCTGTTGATTTGCAGAGCAAAACTGTTTCGGCAGATGGCTCATTACATTTTTGCACCATGACTGTAGTAGAAAGAGAGAAAAAAGAACCAAACCATCCCCCTACACCACAAACAGAGGAATAAGATGGATTGCCCCTTTCTGTGTAATTAAACCTCTTTTTTACATTTTATTCATGCACCCATCAGCAGACAATATCTAAACCTAGTTTCCAAATGAATTCTCCTCATGCTCACAAGCCAGTGCCTATCTCAAGTGTCATTGTTTGTGGGTAGCACAAGTCTTTAGAGGAAAGACTGAAACCAGTTTCCATCTAACATTTCCTGCTATGATTTCTTTTCCTTAAAGCCCTCCAACGGGAAGGTTTGTGTTTCTGTTCTGTACACCTTATGCTAAAATTTGAGCTCCAAATTTGGAAATCTCAGCAACAATCTTTATTGCCATCTATTCCATGGCCTGCCCTTCCTGTTTTCAAAAAAAATGCTGTATTTATTTTGAAAATGGGATATCCTGTTTGAAGACTTTGAGAAAAAAAAGAACATACTGAGCCTGGGACCTCAAGTACTCCTTCCGGTACCTTCAGAGAAATAAAGAAATAGTTCTAGTCAAAAAAAAGGAAATTTGGCAGGAAAAACAACTTGAGAGTTACAGTCTGAGCAATACTAGAGGAATAAATAGTACAGAATTACTTAGAATTATATAAATGCTTATTTTTGATGTACACCCACAGATCCATTCAGCTAACTGCAAGAAAGAGACACATGACATGACAGTGAGCAAGAAATAGTCACACAGCAAAGACAGACACAGAAGATAAGAATTTTTGTCCTTGAAACAATCAGCATTGTTATAGAACTCTATTAATTTGAGTTTCTAATATCAGATTTAATTAAATAAATGCATTATAATGCACTTTAATATCTGCTTAAAAAGTTGCTGGAGACATATTAGTTTTGCAGCTTAAAAAATCAAGAATGCCCAGTGCATCAGAATATGGACATTCAGACTGTAAAGCAGAACCTTTGGTGCTAATGAACCCTCGGTGGTAATGAAAGCTTCTTTAATTTAGCCAATTCAAAAAACAAGATACTTAAATCAAAGAGATGGGCTGAGTATTAGCACGAAGCTCAGATAATTTTTCTCCATTCATCCTAATGTTCTCCTGAGCAATCCTTTTGTGCAAGGGCTTATGTGGGACTAGAAAGTATCTCGTTCCCATAGGAAGACCAAAAAAAAAATCACTATTTTTTTTCAATAATCAGAATCCCTTCCAAAATCCTCACAGCAGCTGAAAGCACAAAGATTGCCTGCAAAGGATGAGAACATGAGAACAGTGACACTTCTATTCTTTATCACCTGTACCCTGAGAGAGAAAGAAAATAAAAAACTCTGTGGTTAGTTATAATGTGAAGGGAAAAGGAATTTTGCCAGCATGACCCATGCCCCAGGTCTCAATCTATTTAGGCTATCAAAGCCATAACCATTCACTAAGCAGGTCCCTCATCCTTGTACTGACCAGCTGAGAATATCCAGAGTCCTGCTACAAGAACAAGATTGATATTTTGACATGTCATATACAACAAAAAATATTCTGTACTAGTTATAATACATATATATATAAATAGATAAATATGGGTACTGGGTGATATCCACAGGTGGGTCCTGAGACATAGGAAAGAGAAGGATAGGCAGGACATGACTCAGAGGGAAAAGGGTGAATGTTTGAGAACTGGTTAATTGTGAGAAACTGAAGAAAGCAAATGATACAGGAAAACATATCATCAGTCTACAGTGTGGAGCCAGAAGTGCTGGGAAGGTTCTTGGTTCAGTTCCAGAGTCACGGTGTTACCACAGGCAGATCTGAGCACCCCATTTTCCCATGTGAAAAATGAAGTTATTATATTAGACTTATGATGCTTATTCCAAAGCTTTTTGGAAGCCCTTGAATCCAATACAGTGTGTATTTAACACCTTCTAGACAAATATCACCCTTTACATATCCATAAGGAGTCAGAAATACTTGGACTTGCAGCACCGTTTGAGCAGCCTCCTACAGCAGTTAACAGCCATTACCTCTGTGGCTAAGGTTTTGTTACTCTCCAGGCACATATCCTTTGGCAGCCTCAGGTAAGGACAATCAGAGAGCTAAGCCACCCAGGCACTTCCAGGAACATTTTCAGTCCCACAGCCTGTGGAGAGCTCTAGGTGCTGGTACAACAACTCTATTCATTCCGTGTTTCTGAGATTCCCTCTGGCTGACTGATGGCTATTGAGAACTGTCTGCCACAGCAAATCAAGCACTGGTAGGTCCCACACTTGATCTCCTGCCCCATTGGCATCAGCCCTGTTGTACTGGTTTCTAAACTGAAAGGTACCTCTGCCTCGTGCCACACAAGACCTTGCCTGCTTGGAGCTGCAATGTTTCATTTTAAAGCCATTGGAGGCAGGAAGGAATTACTTCAGACAGACACACTAGAAAAGAAAACCTACTACAAAGCTATTTTATGGTGTCTTGCTAATACACAAGCAGCATCTTCCAAAACCTAAACTGAGGTGTCAGTCAACAGCTACAGAGATGGAAAGAAGAGAATAAAGTGAGGTAATTTGCACCTGAGCCCAATGGAATACTGCCTTCCCCTCCACAGCTCTGCACTTAAGTGTTCAAAGGCCTGAAGGAAGATTCCTACTGCTTTAGATTTGCATCTAGTTTTACTGCCTGTTTATTTCAGAGACTTACCACTTGTGCAGTCCCAGGAGTAATTAAAAAAAAGTCACCAAAAGGATATTCTTTAGCTATTTTTCCACAATCCATATACTAACTATGTGTATGTACTAACTGTACGTGTCCCCTCAAAAGGATTATTTGCCAAATGAAGCTGGGATACAATGGAACAGTTGTGACATGCCCCTTCCCCCCCTGCCAGTTCTGACATTGCCACTGAGTTCATATCATAGTTTCATTTCTTCATCACATCAAACACATCAGGTCACATGCTCAGTGATAATTTAGCAAGTATAAAGGAGAAGGAACAGCACAGCAGGTGAGATGCTGGGCTGTGCTCTAAGAAATATATTCCAGCTGTAGTTAAAATTCTTGCTGTAGTGAATTCTTGCCAGATAAATTCTCTCTGCCTCATTTCTCCATCTGTAGAATGTAAATTCTATTTTTGAACCTACAAGCAGGTGCAAACAAGGCTAACCTAGTTAATGGCTGTAAGATGATCCTGTGTTCCACCAGTAGCAGCTATGTAAATAACTAGATATTCAGAAAAAGTGCCTGTAGGATAATAAGCTCAGCAAACATGCAAATAAACATTGTTAGCCATGACTCTTTATTCTCAAAATGTCCTTACTCCATAGAATTATGCCAAGTGGTTTATAAATAGTTCATAGAAGTATTTATGCAGATAATTATCTAGCCCCAAACTATCTCATGCTCAGCTGAGCAGCCATAGAAGTCCCAGTGTAACAGATTAGATTGGAGCAAAAATATCTATCCAACTGCTAGAAGTATAAAGATAGGAAATATCTGCAAAATACTTTGATCTTCATGAATATAAAGCACTGTAAAATGTATGAAATACCATTATACAGCTGTAATAGTGGAAACAAGAACTGTTATGCAAAATGAATGCAATGATGCATTTATTCAAGTATACTGTCTTCCAAACAATCAGAATTTAAGCTCAGATACTTTAAAGAAAACTTCAGTAAACCACACAATACACAATCCTGGAAAACTACCCCTGACACTTTGCACATTGAAGCACAAGGATTGAGATTCTTTAAACATTGCATTGCCTATGACTCATGTAATTATCACATCTTTATCCAACTCTTCCTGAGCACTTTGTTCTGAATAACATCTTGCAGCAATCAATTGCACATGCCATTTGTCTTTGTACAAAACCCAGAGCCACTCCCTCACAGTACCTTCTGAAGGCAGGCAGAGAGGAGCAACTCCGCCTCTTCCTTTTAGAAAACATTTTCCACTGTATCTGTCTGTTTGTGCCCCTCCCCTCAAGTCGGGAGGGGCAGATCTGAGCAGCAGTCTCCCAGCTACAGATTCTTCAGCACACTGAGGCTCCAATCCAAAGGGGCACTCACAGGTATTGTTGCCTCCCAAATAAACAGATTAAATGCCCACACATTTCTATTTTTAAGCCCCTCTCTTGCTGCAGCACTGCAGATGCTGTGCACTTCAAGCAACAGCTGTACAGTTACAAACCTCCCACGCAAGAGACTTCAGAGCTTCTTTCAGGGTGATGTTGGAACTTTTGCTTTTAACACCAAACTCGAATGTTTCCAGCTCATGAGTTTATAGTGAGACTTTCAGAAACACATTCAGCTAACCAGTACAAGTGAACCCAAGGTATTTGATTTATTTTTAATATTCTCATCTGGTTCATAATGAATTTTTAACAATGGCAATTGCAAGCCTTCTACTTAGAGTAGATTCCCTCAAAAGGGCACAGCCAACATAAACAGCTTAAAGGCTCTTTTTGAGTTTTGAACCCTACAAACCACCCAGAAGACCTTAATAGAAGAACAGAAGAAGAGCTTAATACTCAAACCCACACATCTCAGCTGCTGAGCAAGGACTTGTGCCCTTAAGAAGGACATTGGAAGAGATGCAATTCAGTCCAGTTCTCTCAGTGACTTGAGCTTGCCTGTTTATAAGTCACGGTGAAGAACAGGATTTTGTCACTGTACCCCTGAACTGTTCAAGATTCATAAATTAAATAGATTAAATAATGTGCCAACAGCAAAATGGAACTTGGTGATCTGAGCTGAAAACTAAATCTAGGTTTCCTCAGTTGCTGTATCATTTCTGCTCTCACCAAACAGCTGCACACTCAGAAATTCAGGTGAGTAAGGATGATCAGTAGCACTGAGCAGTCTGTTGGTAGTGAACTGCTGTGTGATGACCACTGAGCCTGTAGCAGTCAATACAGCTCTGATAGGGACATGGATGTTTAAAGCCTTTTCAGTGCCTCTGTCCATCTCCCAGTAGCTTTCGTTTTGGGCAGCAAAACTGAGGATCTTCTCATCCTCAGGTCTTGCCTGTCTTCCATTCTGAGTAGATTACAACTCGCTCAGCTCAAAACAAACAGAATTCCTGTGTTTCTTTCATATTTTTTTTCTTGCAGCCTCTGGGCAGTTCCAAAAGCACTGGGAACTACAGCAACTGCAGAATGAAGCTTTAGTGTAACTAAATTTATACTGTGTGACTTTTTTTGTCACCTGTCTCTGTATAGAAAGGGCATCAAACAGACACATTTTTGTAATTTACTCCAAAATCAGAAGTTAAACATTAGCAAATTTCAAACAACTGTTCTCTAAATACAGACCCTAATACTACTCAGGTCCCTATGCAGTTTTCCCTTTGCAACTCCCATTTTTCTCACATCATTTATTTCTTTGTCTGTTATTTTCACTGTAACTTATGTCCTTGCTTATGGCCTATTTTATTTGTGCAAACTCCAAACTCCTCTGCCACTCTGAGTAGAGCCTTGAATAGCAATGGGAATGGAGCTGGAGGAGTTGGCACTTATCTAGACACTTAAAATAAAACTTGCTTCGTTAAACAATGGTATAAAATTCAGTTTCCAGAGAAGGAATAGATTAGTTGGTTTGGTTTGGGATTTTCTTGGGGATGGGATGGGAATTGGTGGGGCAGTGGAAAAAATTGGATGCAGGGATTTAGAGAGGGGATAATTTCTGAGCTAATTCTCTTTTACACCGAGTTGGGGGTGGGGATTTAATCAATGTTAGTATTAAACGGAGCTGTGAAAGTTGCTGCAGGCAGCACTACATTGATCCTTTTTTAGCTTGGTCAATTACGAAGTACAAATCCGAGCAGCAGTTAATAGGTACCGGATCAGCCGCGTGAGCTGTGTGATGGATTCAAAGTGCCACCTAGTGGGAAATGGCACGGTCGCAAGGGCCCATTTCGGGGACTTTTTAATTCATGAGTGGCTCTACAGCTGTGGGAAATGTAGCTGTGGGTCAGTCACCTACACTGAGACATGCTGTCATGCCCAGCCATATTTTCCATACCAAAGGAGGAAAAAACAAGCACACTTCCAAAAAGAAAAAAAAAATTAAATCCTTGCAGCTAGTTAAGAATCTGATTCAAATAATCCACATGTGGTCAGCAGCCAAGTGCCTAATAGCACCCACCACCCACAGTGTGCTCCTAGGTGTTCACAGAGCTCTCAAAACCATTACCTAAGACAAAGAGTTTCCCCAGAGATAATTCTGCAGGCCTAATTTAGTTTTGCATACCTTAAAAATGACACAATTTTCTTCTAAATTTCCAAGAGCTGCAGACATGTGAGTCTTCAGTAGCAGGGAAGTGTTAAACACATACACAAACCCAGACTCCAGGAGACTGGAATGCCATTTTGCTGAGCTCATCTGCCTACTCAGCCCAGAGCAAGCACTCACCTCACAGTCTGGGGGCTTTGGGCAGGGACTGACACCTTCTGTTGTGCACCAGCTCTGTTACCAGGTCAGGTATGAACTGACCAAAGTGGCTTCCTTGTCTATGGGTCAAGTTTTCCCTCCTGTTCTGTGGGCAGCCAAAGGCACAGGTGAGGTCCTGCAGCAGCAGCAATGTGCAAACAGGCAGGGGCAGTGAACATGGGGTTTGGATCTGTTTGTACTTCTGGGAAGCTTGTTGAGCAGAACCCTCAGGTTTCTTCCTCTGTGTGGTAGTGAATTATCAGATCAGGCTGCAAGAAAGTCACCACTTTCAATCGCATGGTCTAAGTGACATGACTCACACAGCCCAAGGAGATCTAGCACATTACAAGGTGTTTAAAAAGCGCAGAAAATAACAGTTAGGAAAAAAGATTCTTTTTTCAGAACTAGCAACATTTTCAGTGTCCTTATGAGACAGCTGTTTGCATTAGCCATTCTAAAGGCTAAACATATGTCAACAAATGTTAGCTGGAGGTTGATATCACTTTTTTTAAGAGAACATACACTGATTAACAAAGAAAAAGCATTTGAAGCCCATCTACTCCTAAAAGAATACAGGATTAAAATATTCCAGTCCTGCTTTTGGTTCTTCGCTGTCATCACCTCCTAAGACATTTCCCTAGTGTGAGGCAGGTGTGACATGCCAGCATTGTCACTTGATACCATGTTGGGTTACAGGAGTCCCAGTGTCCCAGTGTCCCACAGAGCAGCCCTGCATGCTCACGCACCCAGCTGTGTCTCACAGCTCAGCAATCTCACTGGATTGCAGCACGTTTGAGACCTTTGAGCATTATGTTAAACAGAACATTCCTTGTAAAAGTTAATTTTTAAAAGCCTGGCATATACCATAATAGCATTACCTCTGGTTTCAAAAGAGGTTACCATTAATCAAACAGCCGAGCAAAATTCCCTGCAACACATCCAAAACCCTAAGCCAGGACTCTTCACTAGCCTTGCTGCTTCCTGCAGCTGCACATGGGACAGACGTAAGTCCTACTCCGAATAGAACAGAACAGTCTGAGAACTTTAAATCTGAATAGGTCGTAGTCACTGCAAAATGTGAAACGTCTCCTTGCCATGCAGGGAGCTGACCACCAGCTGTCCCCATTGCTTCACTGGAGGAAGGGATCGGGGCTGGAACTGGGACCAAACACACCTCCAAAAATGGGCACGGCTACTCTCTGGGGAATCAAAACAATGAAAGCTCAGAGAAGTTAAACCGAGATCCTACAGTTCTCTAAGTCTCTAGATAAGAAAATGGGATGTGTAGGAGAAGGCCTACATCCCAAGGCAGCAGTGTGGTTACACTCTGAGACAAATCAGCATGGAAACATAAGGACACAATCTCAGCAGATCCATGACATGACAAAGGAAAGCTCTGGAGACTAATTCATGTAGCAGAATAGGAAAAATCAAAGCAGACTGGAGCATTCCAGTGTTCCTGCCTAGTCTCTGACCACAGCCATCACATCAAACCTCCTTAAGAGATGTTTTCCTAATCACTATCTCTGGTGGATGCTACTTTCTAACTTCAGAGTGTAGCAACTATTCAAATTTAGAACCAGAAAAACAGATCTCAGAGAGATCATAGGGTGAAGGTGCTTTAAGCTCATCTTAAAACAATAAAGATCTTTCCTCTCTTGAGAGCTCAGGACAACTTCCCATTTCCATTTACCTTCTGGCTTCTCAACATGAGCCCAGAACACAGAATTGTCACTGTATTTGTTAGATCTACAAGACATTATACTTGATGTCTTCACAAATCAACTTGGTGAAATCTCATTTCATATTGAGAATGCTTGGAATTTATTATCATGTAATAGATGCCATTAAAAAGTAAAAATAACATTTTACAAGGCAATTAATTCCATCTTAATTGCTTTTTTTAGACTTAATACTGCTACATACAAGAGAAGGATGAAAGATTGTTTATGCTTCATAAAATTTAGGTTATGAATTTGGATGCTATTTATTGCTGTTTGTTCAGCCTTTGTAAATCAGACCCATTCTCTGCTGTGCAATATTTACTCACAAAGATCAAAGCCCAGGCAGTGCCAGGCCTCCAGTGTCCCCTCCAGCCAGGGAAACTGCAAATCCATCATCCGAGGGGGCTGTCACTCACATCAGCTATTGAGATCAGGCTCCACCCTTGTTCTTTGCTGCATTACAGTCAAGCAAAGATGAGAAGGGCAGGAAAGTTGAGATTACTAGATCCTTCAAAATACAGTTATAGGGAAAACATACTCAGGAAAGAAAGATTCCTGCTTTGTTACTCCAAGCTTCTGCTCCAGAGGGACCTCTCTCCCACTTGGCCACTGTCATTCCTGCACGTCAAAGCACACTGTCCAAACCAAATTGTTTGCAGAGAGCTTTATTCGAACAGCAAAATGAAATTCAGAATTGTCAGTGCAGGATTAGTAGCAAAATGATATAAGTGAAATGAAAGTTCTAAATTTCACCGAGGAGGAGCTCAGAATTCAAAATACATTGGCAATTTTCTTTAAAATGGGCTAAAATCCTGAAACAAAACTCCTCTCACTTTAAAATCTACAATTTAGTGCCAATTTCTGAACTTTGCTCTACGTAATATCAATGCACACAAAAATGCTGGGCATCTGGTGTGCCACTAGCTCCCTCCTGAGTGCCTGTGTGAGGGGAACTGTGAGGTTTTTTCACACATCAATGCACTGTATTGGTGCTTTCTAACAGACTTGAGGCTTCAGTCACCAAAATAAGTAGCTCCAAATACTGTACACATATAGCACTGTGTATGAACACTTCACAGATGTAACAACTGACTGGAGAAATTTTGGATTTGTTTTCCAGCAGCAGCTTTGATTGGAGAATGGCAGATTTATAAAGTACATACAGACTGATCTCCCCAAAGCGACACCTGTTGCTAACACATATTCTTCTTAGAAAGCATGAAAAGCAACTCAAATCCAAATTCCTTTATACTTTGCATGTGAGTACTTTTGAAAACATTTAGTATTAAATTAAATATATCAGCATTCGATTATTCACATAGCAGTTAAAAGAACCCACAGAAGTCTAAAAATTCTGTGGTTCAACTCACAGGTTAGATTCAAATGATATAAATCAACTGCGAACCAAACCCAAAACACACAACTTACTGAAATCAGGCCAACTTAGGGTACTCAGGAATCCAAAGGAAGCAGTTTCCTGCTTAGTGGGCACAGCATGTGGCCAGAGGAGCAAAGCATTGTCAGCTTAACGATCAGAGATTGTAAAGTACTTTCTTTAGGCAGTATGAAAGGAGGAACACATTCTCCTTCCATGGCATTACATACACGGATCAGCTGAAAGCATCAAAAGGCTTTGTCAATTTTCTAATGCACTTGAATAAATACTATTTTACTCCTTTCAGTAGCTTCATGAGCCAAATTATATAATTGTGAAAAAACTGATCACAATGTTTCTCATGTAAGTCTGTTGCAGTAAGACAGAGAATCAATCCAGGACTACACTCTGGTGTATGCAACATCCTCGAACACTGAGCAAAGGCAGCTCAAGATGCATAGTATGGATGGAGACTCCAAAGCATGCATGGAGACCCAGCCCTTTTGCAGAGCTCTGTGCTGTGGGTGTATGAGGTAGATAAAACCTGCAGGAAAAGTTTTGCCAAATGACCATAATCAGAACATTTCCCAGACAGCTGGAGGGCTACAGCTAATACTACTGTAAAGAAACAAATGCTGCTTCTTCCTCGGGCTGATTTATTGGTACACCTGCACCCAGGAGAGACGCTGAAATGCTTACAAGGAGTCTTCAACAGTTCTGAACAGGAGGAAAGGAAATGAAATCAAGTTGCAACAAAAACCCATCTAGAATCACTGACTTCCCCAGATTCAAGGAGTCCACATCAGCAGCTCTTGCTCGTTTTGAGTGGCCAGCTGTCACAGATGTGTAAATTGCAACCCAAGGAGCTCACATATGCAAGCAGAAGAAACAGTTTCTGCCAACTTCCCCCCACCGAATGATTTTCTTTTAAAATACCTTTCAACAATTACACCAGCTAAACATCAACCTCCAAGAACTCAAGAAGCAAAAGAGCACAGGTTTTGCTCAAGTGCACAGAAGAAAAACCTTAAATGCTCCGAGAAGTTAACTGTGCTGCTGCACCTAGCCCTGAAATTATCAGTCAAAAAAGCTTTTTCCTCAACTGCCACAACCCAGGTTGTGAATGCAGCCTAAGGACACCATTCCCTCACTAAAGGGAGCAACCCTGTTGTCAGGTGTGCAATGTGATTCTTTCCTCCCAAGAACCTGGAAGCTTAAATGGTGTTAAAGTGCAAAAGACTCACAAAGAAAAAATACACCTCTGAACAAAGGAAAAACTCATCATACTTTGCACCTGTTTAAGAAAAAAATCCTTTTAACAAGTTGGATCATTAATAAAGGTGCAATTAAGTATCACATCATTAAAGGAACAGGAATGAAAATAGGGTGAATTCCCATTAGGAGATAATGCTAAGGTATCTATCTCATTTTAAAAAAAAAAAAAAGAAATCCACACTTTCTCTCCTTGCTTCTGGTTTTTCATGATCTCGTGGGGATTTGTTACTCACAAACATAAGATTGCTCCCAAAGGTTAGGAAACTGCTTTTCTGAGCTCAAAAGCTCTAATTTGTTCCCATATTTCTAAGAAAAGGTGTTACTTATTGTGAACAAGCACAGCAATGAGAACAGAAAAACCTTTAGGGAAAACTACCACTCATTTCAATATCACAAACGAGACACAAGCATAGGGAAAGTGACAAATTTTGCATTCTCTCAATAACAGATTCTCTTTCTGTTAACATTTTGAGTTAGAACAGAGCAACTTCAATCAGTGTGGCCAGCAGCCAGCTCATGAATAGGCTTGCTAACATCAACAAGACTATTCGTATGAACAAATGCTCAAAATGACTATGAGACTTCTTGTATATCCTTTGTAATGTTAAAATCAGGAGGATTACTGTGGTTTCTAAGTGCTCTCCCACACAGACTAAGAGCTGAAGTCAAGAAGAGTGCTCACGTGAGAAACTATGTAAGAGCTGCAGCCAAAGACTGAACTGGTCTTTGCTTTTAGTTGAAAAAAATAAGATAGCAGATTCCAACAGAACTACTGATGGACTAGGAGATACCAGACTTTAAGTAACTATAACCTACTGCCTGAACAGTTCTGGGTTATCTGCAGCTCTGCTTGGAGTCCACAAGATTTCAAACTACATTCTAAAAGTATAGAACAGGGCTGGTAATACATAAAGATCTGTGAGAAAGGAAGCACTGGAACTAGCAGCAAGGTGGGGTTGCCTGCATGGTCAGCCCTTCATTTGAATGCAAATGTAATTTTGGGGCAGGCAGTTATCTGTGACATCAGGCAGGACCTTAGTAAACTGTTACCACCAGCACCTGGTAAAACCATTGTTAATCATGTGTAGTAAAGGGACATCAGGGCTAGCATGAGTCATTTATAGAGCCAGTCAGGGCTAGAAAAGAGAGAAAGAAAGAGGAGGGGAAGAGAGATCAAACAAACCCTGCGAGGAGCAGGATGTCCCAGCAAGACAAAGCCAGGCTGTGAGCATCATGTATGTGAGTTACCTTTTGGATAAAGAAACCAGCATGTATCCAGGATCTGCAAGGTGCAGCAGCAACAACCTGCCAGTGCAAAACTTTGTGTCTACTCCACCCTATTCAGATTACATGGGATACCATCATGTGCCAACTCTGGACACCCACGGACAGCCAGCAGGAACCTGGGGATCCCACTATGGCCCACAGAGGGAGGACTGGAACGCGTACGGCCCAGGACCTTCCAGCACGGTCGCTGCTGCACAGATCAGTGGCTCATCTCCTGGACAGGTCTCCTACAGCTCTGCTGATTACAGCTCCCTCCATCCCGCTGGAGCTGGGGGGTTACCTCCTGTAGATACAATTACTGCACAGCAAATCTCTTCCAACAGCCAAAGGCACAGCTCTTATGAGTGGATGAGGAAAACGGTGCAATCCACTTCCACAGGTAGGAGAGCACTGAGGTTTTGCGCTGAGAAGAGATTTGACTAGTTGTGCATTGTGGGTTTTTTTGCCAGTTCCCTGTGCAGAGGGCAGTATATAGTTTCACAAGGAAAGATCCTGATTGCTCTGATGGATTCTCTTGCTAGCAGTTAATTATTGGTTCAATTATTGGATGCTGGGTTTGATCAGTTGACTATTTCTTATGTTTCTCTCTTGGCCTTTAATGCTGAGGCAAATGCAAAGCAATGTCCTTTCGGTTTTCACTTCAGATATGTTTTAAAAGTTTGTGATAGCCAATAATTGCTTTTAATAGGAGTCATATAGATTGGAAGGAAGCAGCATATCTACAGAAAGGAATCATGATGGAAGTATTGTGTTTCCCTACCATACATACTTTGTTTACTCTCCTCAAGTTTTGGAGTACATATGAAAGTTTCAGTGAAATATATACAGTAAGGGGTTGGCAACAAGGCTTTATGTTAGAAACAACCTCTCTAAAACACTGAAATGAGATCAAACAATGAGCTAATGTTTTAAACCCAGGAATAATAAAGAAAGGCTTCCTTTGCTTTGATGAAGCAGCTCTCAGAACATGGAGGAATACAAAGATCCAGGGTAACACAATCAGTTAGTATAGCCATAGATCAGTCTCTGATGCACAAGAGTCAGTGAGTACAAAACAATTCTTCAATCATGTTTAACCAGTAAAAAGTCATGAGGCATGAAGAAAAGGTTCTGTTTGATTGGGGTGAGAAACAATAGAAAAATAATATAAATATGGAGCATCTCCAAAACAAAAATCTGTATCTTGTATAAGGAGAAAAAAATTGCGAACAAAAAGGAGAAGGAAAAGAAAAAGAGGAAAAACTCTGAAAAGAACAGAGGCATGATCTGCTATATGAAAGTACTTTATCCTCTGAAGTGCTCAGCAGCTTTGCCATGCACTGAGATCAGCAGAAATTAAGGATGCTCAATTCCTCCCCTAAAAAGATGCTCAGAGTATTTCAATGTTGCATCCCAGGAAGGTTTTTTGCCCTTTCATGCCTTCCTCCTGCCCCAGCCCAGTTTCACATGTGCCTGTAAATAACAGGTTTCAGAGCAAGTACTGAATCAATCTCTGGTGAAAAAGCAATTACTTAAAACATATGTTAGAAAAAATGAAAGCAACTGTATGGAAAAATTGTCTGTATTAAAATAATGCATCCAA
>NW_008672564.1:26054-37218 GCF_000695815.1 Acanthisitta chloris | reverse complement strand
TGAACACAACTTTTGTTCACAAGAGAGCCCACAGAAGTCAGTAGGATAATCAGAGTAGGTTATAACTCTGAGTAAAAAGTCCTTATTTTTAAAATCATATTTGTTCTTCACGAAATAGTATCCAAGTAAAAGCAAAGAGGGCCTGCTTTGAGAAAACTCACAGCTTACTTTGGCGTAGTCCTTACAAGGGTGATGAAATTGCTTCACTAACTGCATGGTTTGCAGATGGCAGAACACTTGCTCAGAAAACACACTGCTTCTCATCCCTGTACCTACCTGCCTTGTGCTCCTGTGGATTCCAACTGCAGCCTCCAAGAGCAAGGCCTGATTTGATCTGCTGTGCTGTCCCTTTGCAGTGGGGACACTGTGAGATAGAGTGTGGTACTATTGCATATATCTATATGTATTATATCAATCTAACTGCTTAAGTAGCACACTTAGAGCTTTCTGACTTTCCAGATTTCAAGCCTGCAAGGGTCAGAGCATTCACAGGAGGTTTTGGGAATCTCTCCATTCTGGAATGGTCTAACAATAATACTAACAGTAATACTGAGCATCTCCATATCAGGAAGAACTGCAGAAATCACATGCCACAGGAGCATACCCTCCCAAACGCCCATGGGCAGTGTAAGGCCCTCTGAGGCTGGTGGGAGTCTGGCCGTTCATGTAATAGCTACTTGGTCCTGCTTTAGGGAAAAACACAGATAAGGAATTCTCCTGCTGCCTCCTCCCCTCTAACACTTCTTTTCTGCCAGGTCAGGTAGTCTCAGTGTCTTTCTGTTACATTAGAATTGGTTCCTTTTTATTCCTTCATTCCTTTCCCAGTTTAAAGCAAGGGCACTACTGTTCTTCGCAGTTTTCCAAAACATAAACTAATTTAAAAACATTTCCCCTTACAGCAATGTCAGCTCTAGGAAGGCACACAAGTGAGTTTGGTTCTGGACATTCAGGAGTTTTAAGTGTCTTCAAATATGTGCCAGCCTAACTACCAGTACCAGAGTTGCTTGCAGGATCACAGTCAAAATCCTTAGCATTTTCTCATATGAGATTCATTGGGTTTTATACCCTTACAGCTGTGTGCATACACTGAGCATTATCCTCCTGTCTCTTTGCAAAACCTTTAGGAATTTCAGTAGAGCAAGTGTAGGCAAGAGTAAAGGAATCACAGCTATTACTTATCAGCTTTCCTTATTCTCTGTGAAATAGATATGAGCCACTGTTCCTAAAGATGGAAAAACTGAGACTCAGACTTACCTGAAGTCATCAGAACAGAAACTCTTTAGACAAGTTAATTTTACTATTTATTCATTATGTGTTGCAAAACACTAGTTATCAATAATATTATTTCACCATGGAAGAAGTAACGATTAAGGCAAGGGATTTTTGCAAGATGTTCTTGAAAGTGTGCAAGAAATTTTCCTGGAATCTTATCACTTTTAGATTGGGAAAGATTCTTTCCAAAGGTTTACTTACAATGAGTAGTTTGCCTTGCAGCAGCTACAGAAACAAGGCCTTGAATCCATGGCATTTCCATCTCCAGAGGTTTCATGGTTAGCTTCTCTTGCTGGTGCTTGGTGGCCTCATGTCCTGAGAGATGACAAACAAAACACTTTACTGACATTTCTACCACTACCTCATGCCCTACAGGTCTTTTGATACTCTGTTATATACACAACTAACCTAACACAAAGGAAGAAATTATTTAAGTCTTACTTTGTAACTTTAAAAACAACATCCAGTATAGAACCATGTGTTCAACTGGTGTTGAGTGAACCTTATGAGGTTATGGTACTTGAAACCTCTGGGAGATCTCAGTATTTAATGTGAGACTGTCATCCTGGTTTAGTGCTACTGCAATGAATTTCCTGCAGAAAATACCTACTTAGGCTTTTGTGCATCATTTTCGCTCTGACTGAAGGATGACTGAATGTCTCTCCCTGCAGCTTTGGAACTGGAGGGGTTGGGACCTGACCCTAAATGCAGTGCATGTAGGAACCAATGCCCTGTACTGTACTTTTGAGGGTGCAGATACAGGAGAAAGCAAATGTGTACTCAGAACACGTGGAGGAGGAAGCACTGACTGCTTAGTATTTTCAACCAAGAACACAGATAGAAAGAGACCCTTTTCTAACCCTTACACTGCTCTTGCCCCCTCTCCTCAACCCCCACTTGGAGAAGGCAAGCACAGCCACGACAACTAGCAATTGTAACAGAGAACAGAACAAAGGCACAACTAGACATTTGAGGTGGCAAATCCACACACACACACCCCCCATAATTACAGGCAAATTCTCTGATGAAAAGTAGCATAAAACCACCTTAGAACAAGTTCCAAATCTCCTCCTGTTGATTTCAGTACTTTTATGGATGTATGTCATCACTCACACAAGAATAGACTTGACTTTATAGCTGTGTGAGAAAACAACACACACCTGTGGTAAAAGTGTGCCCAAAACACTGAGTTTGAGGAGTGAACTCCAGGGCAGTGCCAGCAGAAAGGAGAATTTGCACACAAAGCTGAAAGTACATCTTAAGATCTGCAGTTATGTTACCATAAAACTGGGTGGAGACAAGTTTTGAAACAAGAAAACTAATTATGAGCAGAGACTTTTCCTGTAGATGACAACTCTCCTCCTATCATTCTTCTTCAATAAAAATCTGCTCTGCAGACAAAGACAGTGTTTCTGCTCATGACAGGTGTGGAGAGCATCATGACAAATGCACAGTAAATGTATTGCATTTCATCTTTGAAGGAGGAAGTTCTAGTCCCTCAAATCATAGGAAGAGGACCAAACCTCTTAAGAGGCCATTGCTGCAAAATGCTGAATGCCTAAAAGCTGTACAACACTTGGAAAAAATCTGAGATAGTCACTTGACTTGTAGTCTCTACAGTCACTGGCAATGGGATTTCCCCTGACACTGCCACTTAGAAATAAATCTACATATTCTGCAGGTTGAATCCATACAGCACAGTCTGTCCAGTCTTTGCTCAAAGGTGATAAAACTGACCCTGCTTTGCATTCAGTTACTTCCAGATGATGAAGATTAATAGAAAAGTTTACACTAGCAAAGTGAAGGGCGGAATTTGGCTAATGACCTTTATCTCAGAATAGCAGAACACATTCAAAATTGAGAACAGAGGGGAAAATTCAAGTCTTTTGAAAGGTTCCAATTCTAAGATCCTATTCCATTCTTTTCAGCAAGAGTAATCTGACCATGTATAACAGGAACAAATGAGCAAGATGCAGCAGAAAATACAAACACAGGATTTCACAATGTTTCATAAACCTTTATGCAATGATAACTTCAAAGAATTTTATACTTTCCTCCTTCAACCCTTCAATTGCAATAACTTTGCAATGATGCACAGACCTGGGACACCTACTTGCATTATACAGGACTGGATCCACATAACATTTTCTAATGCAATGGCACTGTGGGGTAGGGGTTATGTATTTACTCTACAGAACATTATGTGCAGCACAATGTCTAGCTTCAAAACTTCTTTAAAACTACTTTTGTTCCACAACTTCAGTTAAGTCAGTGAAATTACACTAGGGAGAATTTGCTCTTTACTTTTCCTACACTTTTAAAGTACATAAATAGTTAGAGATAGTCCTAAACAAAACTCTGGGGCCTAATCTCTGACAGTCCATAGCTGTATAAACTTGAAAACTAACATTAGTCTCTTAATACTAACAGAGGGATGCGGATTTGAAGTGAGCATGTCCCTAGGCCAGAAAGCTGTTTCACATTTGGAGCTGATAAATCAGCTAATGTCCTGCCCTCGAGGACAGATATTAAGTTCCTCTGAAACAATGCTAAACTGGAATCTAAGTTACAATGCTTTGTCAGTGATCCCACAGTGATCCCACACTATTCTACACTATGACATCTTCAGGTAGCTCCTGGATTTTACGGAAGATGCTAGTTTCAGAACATGCAGAATATTCCTGAAAAGTTAAGAGAGGAGGCTCTGAAACAGGGGCGAGGGCTGGTTCTAATGCTAATTTATTTTGCTTTGTAAACTAGTTGTGAGGTCTGATGGTGTTGTTTTTTTTCTTTTCCTGGCCTACATTGTCTGAGGTTTTGAGGCCTACATATTGAGGTGAGGCAACAGACCCTTTTAGCACTTCACTTTGCTTTGATATGCAGTCTTGTCTCTTCCTTCTCCCTCTTTTCTTCAGGAGTTATATTGCCGGAAAGGGTGATGATTTTCACAGCAAATAAAGAGGCCTTCTCCCAGCTTTATTGTCTTCAGAAGAAATGCTCTGTGAATTTTATGACCAATGGGAAAGCTGTTCCCTTCCCCCAACTCAAAACTTGGCCAGTCACAAAAATTGCCAGAGTGGGTGTGATGGAACAAGATTGTTAAACTGTATCTCGGAAAAAGTTGTTTAAGTCTGAAATGTCTTATTTCTTGCTGGTCCAAAGGCTTTCCTCGGTAGTCACGATTGTAAAACAGGCTTTTGACAAAACTTCTTAAATAGCTCATTTCAACCAGGAAATCCACTGCCCCAACACAAAGGCAGGCAGACTGCAAAGGTAGTTGCTTCAAAGCTCTTTTGTTTCATTTCTCTTCTACCCAGCTCCTAATAACCTCTCCAACCACTTGCAATTCCATAGTATAATTGTCCATGACAGAACATATTTCCAATAGAACTGACACTGTATTTATTGTTGATTATAATTTTAATCTGGCACTAAAAAAAGATTAAGTGAGATTGTACAAAGTTAAATGTTGGCAATTTCACTCACCTAAGTGAGTAAAATATGCAGGGTTTGACTAAAGAACTGGATTAATATATTAACTTTTACCATCGCATCATTAAATTTGTCATTATCTGCTAAAGAAGTCAGAGAAGTGAAGAACATCTTTTGGCGCTCTCTGGGCTGAAGCCATTAGTCCTACCTCAAATTCTACTCAGATAGTACTTCTCCTTGAAATAAAATGCATCACTGTAAATAAAAGCAATAGAAGGTCTGCAGGATTTGGCTCAGAATGCAGGAGAGTGGAGCTACTCTATCTAACAGATGGAACTTAGAGGCTAAAGTCCCAAACTGTTTAGGGATAGGTTCTGTTGCTGTTTGTTAACTCTGGCAAATAAAAGTGTACTTTGCCTTTGAAAGGAAATGCCATGTGCAGACTAATTCCAACCCAGCATCCAACAAAGGCATTCGGAAGACTCTCACTGACATCAGTGAGAGTAAAGGCCTAAGAGGCTCAAACAGAACTAAAAGTATCCTCTCAGGAGACCCTGGCACATCCCATCTCCCACTGCCTGCTGTCTCTCACAGAGGGTATTACTACACACACACACAAATCAAATTATTGAAGACGAGATTTATATGACAAATCAAAGAATTTTTCTCAGAACATTTCTTAGAATTTCCTTCCTTTTGCTTTTCTACTTTTCAAATTATTTTCGTTACTTAAAGAAATTAGATATCAAAGCTCCCAATCTTCCTTCAAAAGAACCTGATATTATAATTTCTACTAAAAATAAACTGAGAGCTGCTCATAAGAAAATAAAAGAATTTATGGGAGAAAGTTTTGGTTTCCACATACATTTAACTTCTTGTTCAGTTTAAAAAGGAAAAAAAACCCAACCCTCTCCTACTCAGATAACAAGGATTTAAGCCCTTAAAACCAGAAACAGGAAGATTTATCTTGAAGTTTACCACCTTGTTTTGGCAATAGAACAACATTTGATATTTGTCTGTGGCTTCTGAATGAGAATAGAGGTCAAGATAAGATCACCTTGTTGCTCTTTTGTGTACTCCATCTTTACAACACAAAGGAGACTGAGGAAACATGTTAAACATTTTGTCCCATAGAATGACCCCAAATTCTCATTTGAAGAGGGAAAAAAACAACCCTAGCCAAACCACCAGCCAGAGAGATCAAAAGTTAAAAAATATCAAGTGAGGCATTAAAGCACCACAGGTGACCATATGTTAAACAAACAGTTTACACTTGGAATGAACCAAAACAAATGTCCCAGTGTTTATGTGGACTGAGCCAAGTAACTGCTGCTCCTGAGAGATTCTACAATTCTTACCTTAATGTTGTAAAATTAGCAGCACTTTTCACTTGATTATCAGTGTAAACACATCTGGGCTAGTTCTGTTTTCACTACAGTTAGGGATGCTAGAAATGCTACTGAAGTGACAATGCCAAGCAGAACCTTCACAGGCAAGATATGGACTGGAGTCCAAGTGGTTTAGCTGCATGGATTGGGTAGAACTCCCAGTAAGGAAGAAAGACACACCTATTTTCCCTATTGAAACATTCCAAGTAATCAGGCTGATGGCCTTGAGACAGTTGGAAAATGTCCATAGCATTGTAAACACACTATTAATGCATAGTGCTCTCCCAGGGTTGAACACCATGGAGCACGGAAGCTGAAGGACCTGATTCTGATGTAGACCTTGTTCTACAAGCCTGGAGAGAATACTAGAGAAATTCTCTGCTGTGGAGGGTGAACCAGTTACCATCTCCAACAAGGCCGTAAACAGTATTTGTTTACAGCATTGCACTGACCAGGAGTTCCAGTGCTGAACAGCTCTGGATCTAGGATCTACACAAGCATTACAAACAGGATTAGAGTCTGAAGAACCTTCTAACGTGATCAATAGGTTGGTGAGCCAAAAATTCTTACAGGTAGCAAAGTACTGCCTATCAAATGCTGGAAGAGACAAAAGTGACCTGGCTCTCAAGCCACGACCATGCAGTGTGCAAGGCAAGTGGAAGGCTATGCTACCTTTAAATATGTTCAGCCCTAAAACCAGATATCACATCTCCCTCCACAGATGGGGGAAATAACATTAACCTAAAGCACGAATTGAGGGATAAAGTGCTTCAAGATTCTGCTATAGTTCTGTACCCTGAATTCTGATCTTTGGCTGCTAGTTAAACTTCAAAAGCAAGGGGAGTGGGAAGGAGAGGCTGGGGAGGAATCAGGCCTTTGGCACCACTGCTAGATGAACCTTCCAGCTCCTCTCTCCTGCCAGGGGGGAGCTGGTTGCGGTGGGGCAGTGTCACTGAGATCTACTCAGAGACTGAAATTTTACCAACTCAACACCTGAGAATCTATTTCAATCCTCTCAATTCAAAATTGACTGCTCTTATTAGAGTGCAATTATTAGGAGTTTGTAGAACCTGTTTTTTGAAGAGTTAGGCATCCACATAACCTTTTCAGAAAAAGCTCTGTAAGCAAACCTGAGTTGCTGTGTGAAGCCACACAACATCTGCAGCAATGGCAGATGGGTGCAGGCAGCAAAATACAGTATGCCTTGAGTTCTTTGCATCATCTGAGAGAACCTCAGTCTAAGGGGCTATTCTACTCAGTGACCACTGAGGACAGAGATTCACAACCCACAGCACCACAGAGGAACATACAGCAAAAAAATATAGACTGAAAAGACATTCCCTGTCCCAGACAAGTCACAGTCTAAATATGGACATCTGAAGAAATGTCCATCTAGATACAGAAAGACAAGGAAGCACTAAAAAATGCTAAGACTGTGGTTAGAGAAGATAGTCTTAACAATGATCCAATCTTGCAAAAATGTAGGATGACCTCAGGCCTTGGGTTTAAGCAGGTGCTGATCTCTGATATATTGATTGCCTAACATGAGCATTAACCACAGAGGAAAGGTGGGTGAGAAAGGAAGCAGCAGCAGCCTTTCTCATTTTCAGATCTCTTTCACTGCTGCCACGCATCCTGTTGTCAGAAATTACCCTGTATGGAATCCATAAAATGTCAGCTCCTTGCATCTGTGTTCACTGACTCATGTCATTTGCCATTGCCTTTTACGACCTGAACACTGCTGAGCCGTGTCTGCTGCAGTCAGCTGCATCCACAGCTGACAGGAGGCAGCAGTGCTGCTTGCAAAAGAGCAGATGCTGCAGTTCTCTGTCCTTTGTGAAGTATTATTGCTTTCTTTTTCTCTTTTTTATTAACTGTCATCTGAAAATCTATGTTACTGTTCCCTGGGCTACTATCAGGTCATGGGCAGACTGTGCCAGACTTGAAGAGAAAACACAACCCCCAAATTGCAGTAACAATCATGATGTTATATGAGTTTTTCTCGCAGCAAGAAGTGAGGAACTTTGGAAGCTCTCAGGATTTTCTGTGCAGTAAGATATCCTTCCCCATCTCCCTCTGAAGCAGGTAGCAGTGCATTGGTCCTAGAGACAGAGAAACAAGAACAATTCAACACCAGGCAGGAAGCTTGCATCAGAGCTGGGAACAGATCCCAGCTTTCCTGGCTCCTTGTTCTTAACAAGAACACCTTCCCTTTCCCAAAGGATAACACAAGGGTGATAAAGATTATGGGAAGCAGTTTATCATCTGTTTACTAAGGAGCAAAACCAAAACCTGATGGTATTAACCTCTTTGTTGTAAATCACGACTGAGTCAAGGGAGTTACTCTGGGTAAGTGCATTGAGAATCAGGCCTCAAATACCCACAGATATGTTCAAATGTAAAGCCAGATATTTTGTGTTACTAAAGTTCAAAAATTCTAGCTTGAAGCAATGTGTTCTTCTTTCAAAACAGGTAAAACAAGAACAAGAGAGAAGTATCGAGTGGTTTACACAGATCATCAAAGATTAGAATTAGAGAAGGAATTTCATTACAACAGATACATTACAATCAGGAGGAAGTCTGAACTTGCTGCAAACCTAAGACTTTCCGAGAGACAGGTAGAGTATGGATCATCCATTCAGGATTTCCTTTGAATTTATTATTGCTAATGAGGAGATAACCAGCCTGGTTAGGAGCACAGAAATGCTAATGCCTCTAATACCCAAGCAGTGGGCCTGGGTTCCCTTTGCAGCACAGGAACTCCAACTATCCACCTGAATGGCATCACAGGCTTGTTTGCACTCACCTCTAACAGCACTGCTTCCACTCTCCTCAGGGAGCCCTGCAACAACACAGAGAAAGCAAACAGTCCTGTTCTGGGAAACAAGAGTTAAATAATGTCAAGCAAACCCTGCCCAGATTTCTCTCTGGACAGGGGTAGCAGGGACAAATTTGTGCTGAAATTGCAGAAGTGGAAGTCCTGGTTCTGCTGAGGTCAATGGGAATTCCACAACCAAATTCAACAAGGCCAGTCTTAGCAGGGAATGGAAGGGATGTATATTCAGGACATTTGAAGGTATTTGTTTCTCTGGTTGCCTTTTACCTTTGGTTAAACATTTTCTACATATTTGCTACTCCTTTCTCCTATCCCTGTTTCCTCCCTTCCCCCTAAATTCCACTTCTGTTCCCTGAAGATAAATCAAAACACAATCCTTTCTGCTCCAAAGATCTACACAATTTGCTCTGAAACCTCCCTGTGCTGCACCCCTCCCTCACAGCTCTCAAGCCCTGCAGCTGGCTCATGCACACCCCCCAGGGAAGATGCCAAGCTCAGGCTACTACCAAGGCATCCACAACGTGGGCCCAGCATGTTGGGTCCCATCTCACTTGGGGGTTTCCTGTCACAGTACACCAAGGAAGCAGCAAAACAGAAGCTCTCCCAGAACAGAAAGATCTCCTTGAATAGATTCAGAACACAACATGTGCTGCCTATTTTTTTCTGCAGACCATCACAGCACTGTTCTCTCAGTCAGTTGTCACTCACTGAAGATTAGACCTGAATTACCATTGGTTTATAGTCCAAAATCCACCCAGTGGGAGCACTGTCCATCCAACTTGAACCTGTCTCACCCAGCACACACTGAAAGAGCTTACAGAAATGGAGAAGCAAATACCCATTTTACAAATATTTCTCAATCTGCTGCTGAATATGAGCATTTAATTATTGAAAATTAAAATTATTTAAACCAAGTATTAAAAAAAACACTATCTTTTTGCTGGCTGTTAAAACATTCATAACTTGCCTTCATTCTTTTGAATTTAAAATGATGGCCCTGCTTGTGTAAACAACCAATGATAGCCACTTGAAACTTCCTACTTCAGTGATAATTCCTGACAAACCTTTTTGTTAGTATATCAGCAGTGGTGATACAAAAACAGTGTGATATACTTTGATGTATATTGGGGAAACATGACAACAGTTTTTGCAATATTTGCTCTTCCTCGTCACCAATATGTCATGAATTAATTCCAATGCATAAAACCTACAGCTCTGAAGTCACCTTTGAAAATGTAACATTAAAAAATATCTGATAGACTTCCACCACTCCCCTTTAGTACCAATTATACCACCCCATTGTATGAGCATGACTGAACACACAACTGTGCTGTCCTGAGCTCCTGAAACATGAAATGATTTTATAGAAAACCCTTTTTTCCTGGCTATGCCAAAATCCCATCCAGGACACTGGAAGGAATATCTCAGGACAAAAGGACAAAGAACAATTCTTTAAACAAGGAAAGAAAGATGCAAAATCTAATGATGAAAAAAAGGCAAAATGAAGCACTGCTGATATAGGAAGGATACAGAAATAAAGGAGATAATGAAGAGAGAAAATTAGCCTTCAGGGGAAGATTTGATCACACAACTGAACAATGGGAAAAAATACTGAAAGGAAGGAGAGCAACAGGTGAAGAACAAGTCAGACAGACATAACTGGCCATGGTAGCTCTTAGTCTGACATTACAGATCTGTATTTACCTGTACTTATTTGATAATTGGCATATGGCCCTGAAGTGCCTACTGAAACTCTCCCTGGATCACTGCTGCACATCTGCATCCCTAGTTTAACAACAAATACCTAAATTCACAGGCAGGTAAGAACACTGAAGCCAGGTGGTAATTATGAAGTGTTGGTTTAGATTTTAGACTGTCTTGGCAAATGTACAAAAGAAACTCTGTTATCTAGGCACAATGCAAGAGATCCGAGAGTGCTTGGAACTGGTTTAATGGAACATAATTTGGTCCTGAAATGATATTCCAGAACTAAGACAACAAAATGAACTGCCAGACATCTCAGATGACAGCCTAGGGCTTAAGATACCTAGTTCAAACTTACACCAGCTTTGCATCTATCTGAATCCTTCAGCAGCAAAATGGAATAACAACACCTCAAGAAGTACACTGAGACTGTCACAGAGACTCCCTTCAGGTGTCTTGTAGGACTTCGCTTTTGGTGTCTTTTAAAACACATCCTGGTAGCCACAGGTGTTATCATCTCTTACCATTTTAC
>NW_008672564.1:0-26037 GCF_000695815.1 Acanthisitta chloris | reverse complement strand
TTTCTAGTTTCTAGCAAAATACAGCTAAACAGATCAGTATTTCTCAGCAAACCATTGATTTTTCTTTGAGTTATAGAAAATGGTGACAGAAGTGATTCCTTTGCAACTGAACACCAACAACACAACATACCTGGAATGAGGTAGCTTGATTTATTACACTAACTAGACATGATACAGAACCATTTCCAAGGATAACCAGCTGGTGTGCACAGCTTTAAATCTGCCATTCAGATCCAAAGACATTTCAGTTTCCACAGAAAATGCTATCACCCTTTCAAACCTCAGCAAGTTCTGCTGTATTTTCAATTGACCATTACTCAACTTCATCTGAAGTCCTCACTTGTTCCATCCTCACAAAACCCATATACTCTTCAATAGGTCCTTCATTTCTCCCAAAGGTGACTATGTGCCCGTGACAGAGCACTGACTGTGGTGTCAAGCAGTGCACTGTGTGGGAAGGAGCAGCAGCTTCTGGCTCCATCTCTGAATGCCATAAAAGGCACTCAGCTATTCAGGCACTGCTTATACAATATTTTGAATTAACACTGTGTACCAAGAGTAGTGCCCTGATGAAATTCTGCTCAGAAGTGTATTCCCACTGGCTTACACAGTGGAGCTCTCCAGTTAATGTGCAGCATCCAGTCAGGAAAGTTGTTGTGCCTCAGTTTCGAGGCCAATAACAGATTTTGTCTTGCCCTAAGGCATTTAGTTTTCAATTTAATGATACTCTGGTATTATTTTGGCCATCACGATGAGACAGGAGATTCTGTTCTGTTAGATTTTGTTTTAAAAAAGAAAATAAATCAAGGTTCATTCCATAAGTACCTCTTAAAAGTAAAACTAACACTGAATACCACTTTTTATCAAGGTATTACTAAATATCTCATTACCATAGAATCATCAAGGTGGGAAGCGACCTCTAAGATCATCAAATCCAACTGTTAACCTGTCACTCTGCTGTAACCCCTGAACCGTATCTTCCAGCACCAGATCCAGATGCCTCTTAAACACTTCCAGGGATGGTGACTCCACCACCTCCCTGAGCAACCTATTCCAGATAGGAAGGGTTACCTGTATGAAAAACAAGCACACAGCTCTCTTGTCTCAGTTTGCCACTGCCTTCCTCACTGCTCCTCATCCCACTGACTTTTCCTGTGATTCTGTGACTAAAGATGCAGAGGACACTGCATTCTGTTAGCAACTGAAAGCAATTTCCCTCTGCTCCTCTGCAGGTGAAGATCTGGTTCCAGAATCGCAGAGCCAAAGAAAGAAAATTAATGAAGAAGAAAATGACTCACTTTGATGGCAGTAGTCTCGGCTCTCTGCAGAGTGACTCTGGCTCTGTGAGCCCCATGCCAGGGCCTGACCAACAGACTCATTCAGAAATGCCCAGTTCCTTGTTCCCACCGCCTCCTCCTCCTCCTCCCACCACTCCGTTTCCCATGACTGGCTTGCCCCACAACGGGAACCTGCAGCAGGTAGTGGCCTCCCAGTGAGGCTGCCTGAGAGCCACTGCGGCACAGCCCTCTGCACCAGTCCCCGGAGCACTACAGTCTGCAGCGAGGACAGCTGGGGCTGTTTGCCAGAGTCCCCAGCATGACACACTTTGGGGCACATAAGCTTCAAGTACAGTAAACCAAGAGCCACTTGTCAGGTCTGCAGCATAGCACAAGTTCCCAAGGGCCACAGAACTGCTGTGTGCCAGGAGTCCTAGTGGCAGGGAGCCTCTGGGAGAGGGTGCCATGTGCCACAAGGCAAGCAGCCCTCCAGCCAGGGAGCAGCTGGGGAGACACTGGGAGGGAGAGCTGAGGACTAGATACAGCCCCTTGTACAGTACACTGCAGACAAAGGAAAGCACAAAGCAGGCCCCAGGCAATCCCCCATTGCTGAGGCAGCACCAGCAGCTGTACCCAAGTGACTGTCCGTCCCTCGCCCCCAGGTGAAGAGAATATTCCTTCTCCTTTGATCTCCACACAGGTTCCACATACTAATCTCACTCTCACGGACTTTACACAAGGATCTTGATAAATGAAAACCTGGCTTATGTGCTTTGACCTCCTTGATAGAAAGCCTGGATCCTGGTGGTTGCACTCACTACATGTTAAGGGCAAAGGTCAGGGATGAGCTTTTTGGAATGTTTTGGGTTTGACAGGTATGATTTCCAATGCTCCATACACTGGTATAAACATGCACTCTTCAACTTTACTATAAATGTTTTGGAAACATTCTGGAATTTAGAATCTTGACCCAAGTTCCTTTTTGGTCCAAGAAAGTGCATGTCAGACTCCTCTTGTATCCTCAAATAAAGAGCAGAGGAGGGCAGAAATCCTTTTTAAAAGCGTAGGTATTTTGAAAAGTGACTGCATTTCATGGGACAGCAGAGCACATGGAGAACGATGCAATCACTGCATTCAGCCAATTTTAAATTAGCTGTTGTGACACTAAAAAAATCTGAGAAGCCAAATCAATGAAAGACAAAGCAAACACAATACTTGACTGAAATATAAGCTCTCAGCATTTTTAAAGTGGGTCTTAATTCCTGAAGTGCTGATCCCTTCCATACTAAGCAGAATTTGGTAGGTAATCAGTACTTAAGAATAATCCTGATGCTTCCTAATATGACTCCCAACTGCATGTGCATAACTTCTGCCTGCATAGGGAAAATTTTTAAAGCACACAAGTGATTTGGGAATTTATATCCTTGCTGTCAAAAGCAGTTCAGAAATCTAGGATGCCTATCCTCACTATTTCCATCAAGGTGTCCTCTGAAATGTCTCTGTCACTGTTGCAAACAAGACTTAGAAGCATTAAGTCATTTAGGCACTATATTCTTTTTTTTCCTTAATTATAACAAATAGTACTATTAGAGCATCAAAATGTTGGTAATATTACTTTGTATATAAAGAACATTAAAATAAATAACTTTTTTCATAACCATTTTCCAATGTGGTATCAGCTCCTGTAGCAAGTGAACATGTAGTTTCCTGATTAGTTTGTTACTGAATTGCAGTATCAGATTTAAAGGGAGGGTGATGGTAAAAAATCTTATAGAAATTAGAGGAGCATGGTGAGAACAGGATGGTTCAGGGAGCTGGCAGTTTTCACTACTTCTTTGTTTTATTTATCATTTTATGGTTGCAAGAAGGACAGCACTAAATAAAAGTTCACCTTCAAATGAGACATAAAGCACACTGTAAAATTCCCACTCCTCCCTGTCACAATGGTGATCCATTTGCTGGCAACAGCAATCTGGAGCTTTGCACAGGTAACACAAGGGAGAGGAAGAAACTGCAATTCAAAGTTCAGCAACAGAAAGACTCTGATTTCCACAGGGTATGAAAAGCAGAACATGACAAACAGCATGTGGGAACAACAGCGATTTACCATCCATACTGATGAGTATGGCAACCAAACCAAACCACTGCTCTCCCAAAAGAGAGATCCACTGGATATATCCAAAAGAGGAATCCAGTGGAAATACTCAGCACAGCCATTATGTCTACGAGGGAAACGCTAGAGAGATTTTACCTATGGTTCACATACACACATATATTTTCCTTAACAGAGACTGGAAAATGTCCAACAAGAAAAGCCTTCTCAGACTGGCCAATTAAACACACTGCTGCTTGCAGACTAGAGAAAAAAAAACAATGAAAATGTCCAGATTTAGACTTCCAAAAGATAGGAATACAGAGGGAAACTTTGTCTTTTGTACTGATATACAATAACTTAAGACCTAGTTCTAGCTAGATGCCCAGAAGTCTGGCCCCAGGGCTCTGCAGAAGCAAGAGCACAGCTACCTATGTTAATCACATTTCTGTGGCACAGCTTAATTTGGTATTAATATTTTTAAAAGAAAAAAAAAGTACTTCAAGAAAGAACTTTAAGAAATATGCCTGAGCACAACTTCTTTCTCTTTCAAATTATTTGACCATCATTCAAAGAGAGTGGGATCTGGCAAAACGACCTGGTTTATCTTGTTTACATGTAGAAGAGTTATTGAGGAAGATAAGTGACCACTTTGAAGATCTGCCTCATTTCTGCTCCAGTTTGCTGAAAGCATGCTTGCTATAGGTTGCTATGTGTTTCCAATCAGAACTTGTTAAGTACACAGAATAAGGCTGGATTTTATTTGCAGAAGCACATGTTCAAAGGTTAAAATTTATTGCTCCAAAAGCTGTATCTATAAACCAGGGCAATACCTTAGAGATTATTAACCTTCTAGTTATGCCAAGATGTGTTTTAAGTAGTTTGATTTTATTTTTTTTGGTAAAACTTACCAGCAATCTATTAAACTATTTATTTTCAATGTGCTTTAATCCTTTAAAGAGTTGACCACCACATCCCAGAGTTATTTTTCTCTGAGAAGCTTGTGCAGGGCTGTTGCTCAGATGATGTATTGTGTATAATTAAAAATAAGAGAGACATAAAACTGGAGCCAAATCAACTGAAATAATTTTGGTCCAGCATTGTGAGTCATGAAATGCTGATGCCAATCCTCGGGATAATTCTTTCTTTCTGACTTTGGGTGTAGCATATAACTTATCACTTTTATCACATCTGAACACTAGGGACTAAAGCAGAGTGCTGTGAAGATTGATTGGTTGTTAGGGTAGTGCCTTGAAGAAGAAAAGCATACCTTAGACTATATCACAAGAATATCTAAGCCCTTAATCCTAATTGTGATTAAAAGAGTGATCAAGGAATAGCCAACTTTCAGAGGAATTCACTACCCTTTAGACCCCATTTCCCAGCAAGAATTGTGATCTATATGGTACAAAAAAATTGAGAGCAGCATAGCAAACAGGACCTCCTACAAAACCTCCACACAACTAAGCAAGATTCACAATTCAAAACGATATTTCTAAACCAAAAAACTTCAAGCATTGCTTAAGGGTTATGCAATCATCAATGTACATAAAAGAGAGCATCAAGTATGTGCCACTTCACTCTATCTGGGAGTACAAAAGAAGAGTTAAACCTGTGCAAGAGAGATGCCAGTCTCCCAGGCCCATAAACCAGGCATGGCAAAGAGAGAGGGCAATGGACTCCTTTGTTACCTCAGGCAGGAAAACCATCCCAAAGAGCACCCTGAGGACTCAACAGTGAGCACCCAATAATCCCACCCAGCTATACCTGGTCAGCAGAGATAGCTCAGTATGTGGGAGCCCTGCAGGGCTCAGGAGGGAAGCCAAGTAAATGGCAATAGAGGATTTGCTGTTCAGTTTGATGGTTCTGCTAAGAGAATCAATTCACCCTGGGCTCACATGCAGCTCTGGAACTCCTGCTGCACTCAGGCTGCTTGTGGAGCACACATACTCTTATTACTGTCAGTATTGATTTGGTAGCAGATTTTAAATCATCTGGATTTCAGAATGGTAAAACCCTCCTTTATCTTCAGACTATTCTTTATTGGCAAAAGCAACACTGATGCAGATCATACATGAAATATAGTATGATTCATAGTTTCACAGTATGTTAAGGGGTTGGAATGGACCTTAGAGAGTATATACTACCAACTCTCTGCCCTGGGAGGGGCAACCTGCCCCACCAGACCAGGCTGCTCAAGGCTTTATCCAACCTGGCTTTGAATACTGCCAGGGTTGGGGCAGCCACAGCCTCCCTGAGCATATATTGTCACTACTTTTAATAAAGCACATTTTAACACTTAGGAATTAAAGATAAATCATTGTTAGCAGCAGTTAGAAAAACAGTAGTGGAGTAGATAGAAGGGTAAATACAATCAGCTTTCAACAAGACACTTTTCATCTTTTTTCAAAAGGATTTGTTAACAAGCAAAATTTCAGAGCATGAAATTAAGAACGAAACCACTGAGGAAGGCTTCACAGCCAACTGACATCTTTATTTTTTCTGCTGCTCTCTTATGAAACACAAATACACATGAGGGATCAGAAACACATAGAGCAGAACTGAAATTTGTAATATATCCCTCTTTCCTTTGCCCCAGCAGAGTTTAGTTTAGCAAGTGAAAACAGCTCAGCTAGCATGGCTCATTCAGTTCTCTAGGCTGTGCCACATCTGCCACATGCAATGTGACATGTGCTTGCATTTCAAGCCCTGAAAATGAGAACTAACTAGAGTGTTGTATATTTAAAAGCCCAATTAAAAAGGGCAAATAAAATTTTCAGAAGCTTTGTGTTTGTAGAATCTTCAGTAAAAGTAAGAGCAGGCTCTTCAGCTGTGTTTTAAAATTTTTAAACCATCTGCCTTCCTTCATCACTAGTTGGATTTTTTTCCCAACAGAACTGCCCTCAGTTGACAGCAAACCCAGAGAGGTCGTGGATTCTCCCTCACTGGAGGTATTCAAGAACCATCTGGGTGCAATCCTGAGCCATGTGCTCTAGGGTGGCCCTGCTCGAGTAGGGAGGCTGGGCCAGATGACCCACTGTGGACCCTTCTAACCTAACTGATTCTGTGATACCACATACTGACTGACTTTCCCTCAAGATTCATACAGCTAACTATTCCTTTTAGGAGGAATGGGTGTGCATGCAAAGCCCAGCTTGAATATAGGATCAACAATGCCTCTGAACTACCAGCAATACATCGTTCACTAACAAAGTCCATAGCTAGCCATTCCCTTTACATTCCAAGCATGCAGTTGTAAAGGTATGGGCAAGAAGCATTCCTAAGCCTGAAGTGTTATTAGAGTGGTCATCTGGAGGCAAGAAAACAAACATCTCTTCCTACCACCTTAGCCAAATGGGGCACACTAAGCTCACCTGCATTTTTAGTCTCACAAACAAGAAAGACTGCATATAATTTTCAAGCCTCAAAGACAGATTTGTTTCTTCTTATCTCCATGTAAAAGGAAGAGTAATTTTATGAGCAAGGGTTCTAATAAAAACTATCACAGTTGTAAACACCTTTAATGTAAGGTATTGTTGGACAGGCAAGTTTTAATCTACCAGTAGTCCTGGAATTGCAGTTATAATAGCTGTCATTAAAACACTTAATTGCACGTTTGTGATTGTTATTATCACCCAGTTTGGAACTGCTGTCTAGAACAACACATGTACTATAGTGCACCATCTCCACTGCTCTACAAACCAAACCTATATAGTTCCAGTGGGTAGCACCACACTTATTATTGCTGCATTTTCATCAACCACTTGTTAGAAAACTAGAAAAATTTCTTCCTCAAAGATCTCAAAGTACATTTCATTTTACACACATAGAACTTCTCTTCAACAACCACTGAAGCAAGTCCTTTGGACACTGGCTTAGTAGATAAATCATACCTGGCACCTGGCATTTGGACAGGTGGAGGAAAAAAGCAACCCTGGAGTTCAGTTGCTCTGGCAATCCCTCTCTCTGGAGCATGCCAAAGAGCACAGCACTCTTGCTGCCACTACCACACAGATCCTTCCTGTTCTGCCTTTATTACCCACCACAGAAAAATGGTACAAATACAAACCTTCACATGAAGAGATGTCCAGATGTCCAGCCCACTGCCTCGGAACTGCTTTCACTTTCCCACCGCCCCAAAAAGGAGAGGGCCCACATTCCACAACCACTTTATGCAGGCAGCACACTAGCCCTTCCTTGACCACCAGCAACCCATTGCCATCCCCTCACAGTGCAAATATGGACAAGAAAAGGGCTGTTCACTTTTTTTCCTCCTTTTGTTTATTTTCCTGACAGCCATGCTCACTAGAAGCATCCCTGGGACTACAGTGTAAGCTATTGCTATACACTGAAGGTGCACTGGTTCTGGGGCTCTGAAGCTACTGACATGCTGGACCTGAGCAGGAAGGACCCATGCCTGGCCAGGAAATGGTTCTTGGGGAGGCAGACTGAGATTAACAGTCATAGAATCATATGTTATCAAGGTTGGAGGAGACCTCCAAGATCATCAAGTCCAACCAATAGCCTGTCACTGCTGTTTAACCCCTAAACATGAAACCGTATCTTCCAGCACCAGATCCAGACACCTCTTAAACACCTCCAGGGATGGTGACTCCACCATCTCCCTGAGCAACCTATTCCAATACCTGACCACCAGTCAACTAGCTCTCAAAAGACATTAACTCCAAAATTGTGGTGGCCTCAAACTACTAGACAACACACAAAGGTACTGGTTCTCTTTAGTATCTCCACATTGTTCTGTTACACAAAATAGGAGACATAGAGTCAGGGTGCAGAAGATCATTTGAACATTGCTATTCAGTTATCTTATTCTCACTTTGGTGTTAAAAATCTGCAGTCCTACCCAGCAATCTTATCCTGCTATGTAAATCTTTTTAAACAAAATGCCTTATTCAAAGCTGACTATTGTGAGCAGATACCAAATCAGTGTAGCAATTTGCCATCGGCGTATCTTGATCTAATTACGTTCTGGAAAGAATCGAAATAGATCTAAAGAAAATTCAGATAATGGAACAGGCAGAACAAGAAAGGGAAAGGAGGAGCATAAACAAAAGATAAAAGAAGAACAGAGAATAAAGGATAAAGCCCTGAGATATGAAAAATAGGATTAGGTGATACTGAAATTGTGGGGGGTATGTGCAGAGGCACCTCAGAAAGAAAGAGGAACACCAGGGATTAAAAATGTTACCATCATCTAATAAAGTCTATGAAATTCCATGTCAGTCAGAGATGAGAAATTGGTGTGCTTAGGAGTGAAAGTCAGACAATGGGTCTGACCATTGTCCATAATCATAGATTCACAGTCATGTCTCTCCCTGCTGATTCCACTTGCCCAAGCTGCCATCACTGCAAGCAGCCTACAGACATATGCGTTCACCATAGATTGAACTATGCCAATGGGTTTCAGATGCTGCCAATTAAGACATAACTTCCCCTCCTATGGATCTGCCTATGACTGACCACTCTGCCTAACATCCAGCAATACATAGGAATTTAACTGGTGGCACAATGCTCCCAAGTAGGCCAAAGATTCCAAGGACAATTCCAGTACAGGAAACATATCTTGTTTAACTTGGATGATGCTCAGTGGAGTTCTTTGTTCTTTTTAGTACACATCATGACTAAGAAGTCTGTGGGCTCTCAAAAATTGTATTACAATTCCTTTTCTTTCAAGTTAAAGAGTCTCTTTTGATTTAATTTTAATGTCTATTTTTGTAAGGGTACACCAATTTCAGAAAGTCTTACTTTTTCCATGTCCTATCCCAGGATGCAACTTTCCTCAGTACTCTCATGACCCAAATAATTAATGCAAAATTCTATAGATGTAGCAAAATTAATTATAAAGATTTTCTACAATCCTTAGTAAAAATTATTTCCTTAAAAAAAACCCAAAACAAAACAAAAAACCAAACCCCAGGCAGAAAAGGAATATCTTTCCTGACTGTAAGTACACATTTAGAATCCTTTAGTGCTGGAATTAGAAGGGATGTGTGAATACAAGTAGTGTCAAAATACAAAGGATGATGAATGAAAACCCACACCTTTGTAAAGGGAAACAACTCATTGTAATTTGCACCTCTTTTGCAAACATGCCCCTTACAAATAGCTCATTGCAAGGAAACCCATCCAAAATCAAAATACAGCAAATTCACTCCACAAATTATAGCTGCACAACCCAGAGAGGCAATTCTGAAGGCATGAGGTGTGGTTCAGTCCTCCGGTGTTAATATCAAGGTCTTAATAACAAGATATAAAACTCCCTCCAGAGAGAGTGGCCGCAGAGGGCACACATACACTGACCCAGAGAGCACCCGTGTGTGGGGTGCTTTTCAGAGCAGCATCAGGGCTGAGCCACTAACTTAACAACCCAGATGTCTCTCTCTGCTGATTTCACTTGCCCAAGCTCCCACCACTGAAAGCAGACTATATAGCCAGCAGCTTCAGAGCAAGGATCCAGCCTCCTTTCAGGCAGATAAAGGTTGTCTTGAAACAGAAGCCAACAATATTACTGGGCCTAATCAAAGACTTTTTTCACTACTTTTTACAGTCATTTTCTTTGTACATGTGGCACCATCTTTGTTAGGAAGATTTATTGTCTGCTTTTTCAAATTTATCAGTTTGCAATGGCCACCAGATGAACAGATCCTTTAAATCACTCTGTATGGGGAGAGTGTGGACATGTGCCTTACAGTCAAGAGCTTTAAATTCTCCCATGCTGGAAAACCATTTACAAACATCAACCCCAAGCGGAAAAATTTCGAGACAGTTGCACTCAAGACATGCTGTTTACAAAGTGCTCTGTATTATGAAGTTATTGACTACAATTATTCAAACTGAATGTATCCCTTAAAAAGTAAAAATGAGATTTTTTTTCTAGTATCTGAGAAATTAAGACAGTAAGAGATTTACTTGTTGATAACACACCACAAAATAAAGGTTTCAGTCAAGAATCACTTGAATGCTAAACATTGCTATTATAGTTACCACTGCAATTTCTTTTAAATCTATTTACTTCACTATTTAAGTTAGAAACACAAGCCACTGTTGCATCACCCTACAGTACTGGGATCACTGTAGAATATCAGGGAAGGATAACAGGATAGATAAAAGTTCTCTGAAAGAGAAAGCAGCAGAAAGGTGGGGTTGGCCAGCCCTTCATTTGAATGTAAATGTAATTATGAGGCAGGCAGTTAGGCTGACGTCAGACAAGATCTTGGTAAACCATTACCACCAGCACCTGGTAACACAGTTGATAATAAAAGAGGATGAAGTAGAAGATTCCAAGCAGAGTGGCATTATTAGAGAAAACCAAACACAATTATTTTTAAGCAGCATAAAAACATAGGGAAGAACAAGATGTTGTGACAAGGTATTTACAACCTGTGACAACCATGTACGTGAGCTCGCTCTTGGATAAGGACAGCAGCATGTACCCAGGATCTGCAAGGGCTAACAACAACCTGCCAGTGCAAAACTTTGTGTCTACTCCACCCTATTCAGATTACATGGGATACCATCATGTGCCAACTCTGGACACCCACGGACAGCCAGCAGGAACCTGGGGATCCCACTATGGCCCACAGAGGGAGGACTGGAACGCGTACGGCCCAGGACCTTCCAGCACGGTCGCTGCTGCACAGATCAGTGGCTCATCTCCTGGACAGGTCTCCTACAGCTCTGCTGATTACAGCTCCCTCCATCCCGCTGGAGCTGGGGGGTTACCTCCTGTAGATACAATTACTGCACAGCAAATCTCTTCCAACAGCCAAAGGCACAGCTCTTATGAGTGGATGAGGAAAACGGTGCAAGCTAACACTACTGGTAAGTGTATATTCAACTTTCAACCTCAGAAAGCATCTTCTGCTATCACTGGTCTTAGAAATAATTAACTCTACTTGAAGCACATAGGTTGGTGGGTCATTTAGGACATGTATTTAACCTACTGCTGTTTAATGCAGTTTTAACTAAATTTGTGCTAGTTTCCCTTTTTGCCTGCAAAGGCTCTATGGGGTCACTTCGGTGGAATGGCTGGGGTGGTTACACATGGCTGCAGCTCAAGTCCAGGAATCTCTGTTGTGACATCCTGTAAAGCATTTTCTGTGAGAAACACAGTAATCTTGAAAGTGTTATGGAACCATGAATGCAGCAACATTTAACAGTTCCAGGCAAAATATCACAACATTGTTTGGTGCCGCAAGGTAAATATCAATCTAAAATCAGGCTGATCTTTCTCAACCTTGCAGACTTTTCAATAATTTTAAAGAAAGTTATGTGCTTTGATCTAACTGTAGTGATAATGCAATTATCTGCTGCTTTTCCTGTGTCTTTTATTTTTTCTACTCATATCTATTAGGTGAGAAGAAATATTCCTAGAGAAGTAACCTGACTCAAACAGTCAGCAGAGACTATTTTGTTTGCTGATCACATAACTCCTCAGTTAAACTTCCTTTTCATTAAGTTTCACATCAGTTTTACCTGTTTTTCTCACACACCAGAATTTTGCAGCTTTCCACAATGAGACTATTAAACTCACTTTCCTGCAAGTGTGTGTCCTTGTCACTAGCTGCACGCCAGAGGAACCCTCCCCTGTATATTCCCAAGGTGTAAATCGGGTGTAGCAAGGTTTGCTAAATCTATTGTTAAGGTTAAAAGTAGTAAGTGTGTGTTAGGGAGCATCAAAGAAAATGCTGTAAAGAGAGAAGAGCAATTACAATTGGAGCAACCTCAGAAAATCAGCACTGCTGCTGCAGACAGAATTCTCCTTCAATGGTTATTGCTCAGGAGCAAAATTAGCCTGGTAATTGTTTCTTAATTATAAAGCAGACACACACTGTTTTCCTACTGTTAGCCAATACAAAATGCCTAGTGAACACTAAGATATCACAGTGCCATCCTTCTACCTGGAGCCTTTACAAAGGTCTTCAAAGCCAGGCAGATTTGTAGTCTGCTTTTCCCCCCTTATGGATACTCATGTAAATCACAGTAACTTCATTAGCATCATCGGAGATTTCCAGGTGTAGAAATGATGCAAGACTTGAGTGCAGACCAAATTCAGCCAAGACTGCTGAATGCCAATGAGGCAACCCTGTGTCATGGTGTCACTGCATTTTAAACGTGTTTGCACTCTTAGAGAATAACACAGACTTAAAAACCCAAATCCCAGTTTTACACTTATTGAACAGGCTTGGAAGACCTTGAAAGGTTTCTCACACGCCTGTTCAAATTTATAAAATATATTTGCAATTCAGAGCTATGGTTTGTGCTTAAATTCATCTCTAGGCTGAAAAGCACTTTCACAGAATGTATTACACACATGCTGAAATACTTTATGAACCATTCGGGACAGGTGAAACAGGGCCCATCAATAGCTGCATGCCCTGAGGCTGTGCATTCCTGGAGCCCAATCCTCTGAAGTGTTAAAAACAGCTCACACATGTGAGCTTCACCCAGCTTCAAAAACAGGATTGGGAGAGTAAAACACAAATGTGGTAATTGTGCAAAACAAGAAAAGTACCAAATAGATTTGAGGTTTCATTTGTGGTTTTATAAAACTGGAAAATTTTAATATGGCACATAAATCTTGTGTTAAATAAAATGAAATTCAAACAAATGACGAGGCTAAATTATGCATCTAACTGCTCTGTATTACGTTATCAATGTTTTCTATAGCTCTGTATTACCTTATCAATGTTTTCTATAGGAGAAAACTGACCTGATGCCATTATAAACCTCTTTGAAACACACTTGCTTTCTGCTTTTCCTTATTGCTGTAATATCACTCATGTTATCAAAGCAGCTACTGGCTCCTCTCCTTCAATATTATCACAGCTTAATACAGGTAATTGCCTTAAAATTCCAGAATTCCGGCCCTAAACCCTACAAATATATTTATATGCTAAATATGTGTATGTCCCTAACTTCACCAGTGGCGTGTACTTGTATCCACATATGTGAGAAGCATGGAATAACAGAGATAAAAACACATCTAATTAAATGAAGGAGCCTAGGGAAATACTGTCCTAAAGACAATGGGAATTATTTGGGGAGACTGGATGTCTCTTGGAATTTTTTTCCTCTCTATTTAGACTCTGTTAAATACACTACACTCTGATTCGATATTTGTATTTAACATTTTATACCAAAAAAATCCAACTGCAGGAAAAGTGAAATTAAAATTTACCTCATCAAGTCAATCTTCAGGATGAAACAACATCACAAACATAGAAGTACTGTCTTTTCAACAGATAAAATGTGACTTGAAATTTTATATTCTCTGATGAAAAGACAGGAACTGTACATTCAGAACCAAACATTTCTTTCCCCTTCAAACACACAGACATTGGCAATAAACATTTCTTGGTAAAGATATCTTCCTGGTCAGGCTATCAAAGTGAGGGAAAGAACATCTAAAGAATTCCTCAGTCTGATCCTGGTTTTACTAAAAATGTATGATAAAATGCCCCATCAACTTCAGTTATGCAAGAGCAGAACTTCAAATTAATTTCTAAAATCTGTGTAATCAGCAATGTCAAAAACAAGTACTTTCCGAGAGGAAGTGATGCTTCAAAGATGAAATGTACTTGGTAAAGGTATCTACAGGGCCTAGAAAACAGGTTTTGTACCTTTTAAAACTTCATATGAAACTTCATCTGGGAACGACCCTGCTCAGAGAGAGAAGGAACTTTTAGGGGACTAAACAAAAGGAGGACACTATTTTCATATGTTGCAAGCTCAGCCTCAGGGTGTTTTTTAACTATAGCCAGCACATTTTATGCCTTTGTTTAAACAAGCAATGATGTACAAGTAATTCAGATTACATCACAGCAGAAACACGGGCAGAAAGTAAAATAGAAAATCAGGAAAAAAAGCCAGGCCCCTGCTCTAATGCTAATTTATTTTGCTTTGTAAACTAGTTGTGACATCTATTTTCCACTGGCCTACATTGTCTGAGGTTTTGAGGCCTATCTGTCATATTGAGGCAACAGACCCTTTTAGCACTTCACTTTGCTTTGATATGCAGTCTTGTCTCTTCCTTCTCCTTCTTTTCTTCAGGAGTTATATTGCCGGAAAGGGTGATGATTTTCACAGCAAATAAAGAGGCCTTCTCCCAGCTTTATTGTCTTCAGAAGAAATGCTCTGTGAATTTTATGACCAAGGGGAATGGGGAAAACTACTCCTTTTCTCCACCCCCTCAAATCATGGCTATATTTGCTGATTATAGTGCAGCCGGAATAACCTTGTTGAATTTTAACTTGTTTTCAAAGCTCACCTCGAAGGCCTCAGTTCAGAAGGCACCTGAATATCTATACTACTGTTAGCATTATAACTAGCACTTAGGGCAAATATTTCAATGCCAACAATTTGTTCCTTGAAAAAAGAAAACTTAGTTGGATGTTTGGTTTAGTCCTGCAAATTTAGGCAGGAAAATTTTGTATGCTGGAAGTGGAAGTGGCATAGGATTTGGGAAAAGATCTTTAATTATGTGTATTTCAAAATGTCTTAAACTATGTCTACCTCTGTCTTCTGATAAAAATATCACAGTCTGTCCTCAGTGTTGGTCCAAAGTTAAAGAGAACTGAGGAAAAAATATTCCTTCATCTATTTCTGTCCCTTTTTCCTCTGCTAAGATGAAAGAGTCTGGCATTTGTTTAGGGCTTGTAAATTCCAAACCAATTGGCTTGTGTTTCTGAATGTGAAAGGGGTTCTTGATAAGATCTCCTTGTCGCTCCTTTGTGTGGCGTGTGCTTCATCTTAACACCTCAATGGATTTTAGGGAACCACTTTAAAGGAGTCTTTGTCCTACAGTTTGTCCCAGAAGACTCACATCAAAAAAAACTGGGAAGATCAGAAGAAAAAGGAAAACTATCTAGCTGGCTGTTCAAAGTGCAAAAGAGAACAAATAATTTGAAAACTGATCTCTGTATTATTAAATGAAGAATTGTCTTAAAATCATGAGAGAGATATCTTCTAAACATTCACTAATGCTTCTCCTAACAGTATTTATCTAATATATCTAAGAATATTTCTTTTATACATTAGAGATAGGATGATCCTGAAATCCTTTCACAAGTACTTTATTGCCTCATCTTACAAATCGCCGAGTGCCTCCAACTCCAAAGGGAAGCCCAGCAGAGAGCACCCCCGGGAACACCTCCACAGGCATGCAGCACCTTGCACAACTGGACCTTTATGAAAAAATAAATTCAAATTATAACTGAACTTACAAGCATGTCCTGTGGCCACACAAGGAAGGGAAAGCATTTCTAGTAGTACATTTCTTTGTGTTAGAGAAGTGATCTTTAGTAACTCAAATAAAGAATTGGGCCATGGTACAACTAAACAAATCGTGCCTGAAGTTCAGTCTTGGAATCCTGTGTATTTATGCCATCACACACACAGAAGTCACTTCAACGAGCACTGAAATGAACTCCCTTTGATATTAATATAGCCAGCACCACTTATGCATGGCTATGAGTTATTTAAGCTGCTTCAGGGTGTTTATCACTTAAGAGCTTCACATTTAACTATGTGTTTACAGAGAGAGGGAAATAAAGAGGGAAAGACAGTTATGGCAACCAATACTCTCTTACTTCACCCTGCACCTCATATTCCTTCTCTATATCAAAAAAGCAATCCCATGTGAGTACTCCATAGTACTCATCTAATATGTACTCATTTAATGTCATGTAATGTAATGTAGTACTCATTTAATGTTTGTGAAATGTTTGAAGATGCTATGGAAAATCAAATTCAACCTACTACTACTATTTCTTTCCTAAACAGGTAAAACAAGAACAAAAGAAAAGTACCGAGTTGTTTACACAGACCATCAGAGACTAGAGTTAGAGAAGGAATTTCACTGCAACAGATACATTACAATAAGGAGAAAATCAGAACTTGCAGCAAACCTGGGACTATCCGAGAGACAGGTATGGAGAGCTCTGTCCCTGGTCACGTGGCACTACACAGTGCTGCTCTGGGGGACAGGGCAGCACACACTGCTGTACCCCAACGTGCTGTGATACAACCCCAGTACAGCTCCTGAGTCTGACACACACAGAACACACTACACAAATATTAAGAAATAGGCTAATTTGATAGGAACCTCCAATTACAGGTAACTAAACATTAGGAATTAATTTATATTAGGAAAGATATCTACTCATGTTCTAGCCTGCTAGAGAGCTAGAAATGAAACTGTGCAGCTTAGCACTATGTTCCCAACAGTTATCACATTCACAATTTTATTTCTTCTTGCAATCACACAAAATAATAGCCAGAAAACATCCAAAGCACTGGATATTTTTCAGCTGCAAGCCAGGAAAATTAAAACTCGGCAACCAAAGAGCAATCAAATGATATCTCTGTGGGATGTGTTGTTACAAATGTATTGCCACAGTTTTCCTCAGTCAGACCTCAGCATATTCAAGGGGTTTTGACAGTCTTGGATTTTCAAGTCGAGATCCCTTTTCGCTATTATTTTCACAGGTATTTCATAGACAGTAGTAGTTCAAACCTACTGTGTACAGGCTGCTTTAGGCTATAAAATTTGGTGCCAAATCTTTATGCCTATTATACACACAGATGTAGCCAAGAGTATCCATTCAGGGAACGTTCAAGTGCATACTCAGTTCCGTTGCTTTCTTGGAAAGCAGGTCTGTATCCATTCACATCAAGTACATATTTAATCTCTGCCCTGTATAAAGATCATTAGGCACAGACATGCTGTGTTCCTACAAAGACTAGAGGAATTGAAGATAAGAATTCCCTAAAATCCGTGTGTTGGAGAGCACATGTATGAAGCACAGCTCTGCAGTCTGCAGATAGAGCAACTGTTAGACCCAACCCTCCAGCATTGCAATGATTCTGCTACAGCTGGAGCATAACTCGTTGTCAGGAACTGCAGTGATATGACAAGGAGTAATTGGGATAAATTGAAAGAAGGAAAATTTAGATTAGGTATTAGGGAGAAATTTTTTCCAGTGAGGGTGGTGAGACACTGGCACAGGTTGCCCACAGAGGCTGTGGCTTTATCCAACCCTGGCAGTATTCACAGCCAGGTTGGATAAAGCCTTGGGCAACCTGATGTGGTGGGAGGTGTCCCTGCCTAGGGCAGGGGGTTGGGACTAGATGATCTCTAAGGTGCATAAGGGGAGATTTGATGATATTGAATAAGGCATCACATTTAACAACCAGATTAGCCCCCACAGGTAAATTTAAACTAGAGATTTAAATTTAAACTAGAGAATTGTACAATCTTTTGTTCCTTCTGAATATACATTCCCAGCTCCCTAAAATACCCTTCTCCTTCAGTGGCCTCCTCTGCTTCTGCATTGAGTCTGTGCAAGAACATGGAATAGAGAGGCACCAGTGCTGGAAATGGAGTCATGCATAAATAAACAATGGCATTTTAGGATCAAGCACTGAATTTTTATAAACAGATATTAGAGCAGTGATGTTCAATCCCAGATCCCAAGAGTACATAGATTGCACTCCACAGACTGTAAGTGGCCCCAGACAGTAAGAATGAAAACCAAGTCTGTCCTGGATGGATTGAAGTTTGTCATACAGTAGGATAGAGCTGCATTGGAAAATTTTCGGAGAACTGCAATTATGAAAGACTCAAACCCTCCACCTTAATGTTATGCGAGTTGGGTGATTTAGAACACAGACATGCCTGGAGTAACCAGTGATAACTGCATAAAACCAGCAGTTCCCTTTTGCATAGCTGAGGCTCCCAGTGCCACCAGTTTTTAACTGGTGAACTTCCTTCATTACACTTCAAGTACAATGTAGACAAAATACATACTTCATCTGTGTTTCTACAGCACTCATGACAGACAAAGCGAAATGCTTCCTAATGCCAGTACCAGAAAGGTAATAAAAATAAACAGAAAACAATAATGAGATTTTTAATACAAAGCAATGGGACAATTTTATCATATTGTATTCAAAACATCTTAAAGGATATCACAAAAAACTGTAAAGCAGGAACACAAACTTTCTACTCATTCACACAAGGAACAAAAATAGAGATACTTAAAGTAAAAGCAGATTTTGAACAGAGAGAAGACTTTATGCCTGCACAATTAGCCTGAGAAACTGTCATTAAGTAAAGATGATCTATCTATACACAACAATACATATGTTTCTGTAAAATATAGATATAAATATATAGGCCAGTGACAATCAAGATTTTCAAAATGCAGAAGAATATATGCACACACAACATAAACAAAGAAAAAGAACCCTCACTACTTGGATTTGAATTCATCTCTAACATAGAAAATACAGAAATATTCAAAATTACTCCATAAATGCATCTTCCTCCAGTCTGACACACACCATGGCAAAGCTGAGAGGATGAACTTGGTGGCCTCTCAGGCTCAATGATAATGTTGATTCCTGCCTTCCTAGATATAACACAGGACCTTCCCTTCACACTAGATATAAGAAAAGAAAGTCTTTTTCTATCAGTTATGATGCAGAAAATGAATACAGAACAATGCCACAACTTTTCACTGCACAAATTCAGTATTTTGGTTTGTGGTTTGTTCATTTTGGGGTGTTATTTTGTTTGGGTTTTTAATAGTGTTTGTAACATATCTGCATTTTCATTGTGTTATTCCTGTAAATATCTGCTTTGAATTAATCAGCTATAATTTGTAATGGCACAGGTGAAAATCTGGTTCCAGAATCGCCGAGCAAAAGAAAGGAAAATGATCAAGAAGAAAATTTCCCAGTTTGATGGCAGTGGGGGCTCAGCTCAGAGTGACTCTGGGTCACTCAGTCCCAACGAACTGTCCAGCTCTCTGTTCCCACCACCACATGGCATAAATGGATTACAGCCTAATGACATTCAGCAAGTCATAGTTTTAGAATGAACAGAGGAAAAAAACAATCAGGAAAAAAGAAAATCAAGACTGGATTTCCCCACCACTGCCCCCAGCCTTGAGAACTCAGCTTTGCAAAGGAACATGCAAATTTCACTGCCTGATTTCCATGTATGGGATCTGGGACTATTATAAAAATACTTTAATTATTGCAGAAGTCTCAGGGAACTTGTGCTGCTAAGATTCATCTCTCAAAATCTTTGACTAGCAGGTAATTTGCTTCAGATATTGACATGGAGAATGACACAATTGAAGATCCAAGTAAATGTAGTTCTAGTCTGATCATATATGTCTACAGAAAACTAAGTGAACTGATTATAAAATAGAGAACTATTGCCTAAACTCTGAGAAGCTGTGGGGGTTTGGGTTGTTACAGTTATATAATTAGAGTAAACTGTAGATGTTAATAAATATTCACACTTAAATGTACTGAAAAAATGCTACTTTTGGAAAACAACAGAATCACTTAAAACACTTTTAAACACTCAAGAAATATAGCAATGTTGCCAGACCAACATATTGCATTTAATTAAATAGCACAAATAATCTTTGCCCCATGTAACTGCATTCAAGCAGGCAATAGTTACAGATGTATAACAAACCAAACGTGCCAAGATTTGTTCCATTGTAGAACATGCAGTGATTTCTCAGGCACCAAATACCAAATAATTTGGAAGATAATTATCACTTCACTCTCCAATTACTGCACATATTACTGCTCAAAAATATGAGCACAAATGTAATGGAAACAGCACTGTTACTACCAGCAACCACCAAAAAGCAAATAAAGAATTTGCTTAGTGTCTCTAAATATTTGAAGTGAAATAGGAGCAGCCTTGGGCCACTGATTTTACACATGACACTTATTTTGGGGTGAAGGCAAGAGGGAAGCTGACTGTGTATTTTGAAGCACTCACCAAGTGCAGGTATGTAACAAAAGAAGTATTCACTCCATGTGCACTCCTGAAAGAGCACAAATTAAGGATAAACATCCTCCCAATGTGGTTAGCTTTAATTACTGGTCCATGTTGGCAGGTGAGAAGGTGGCAATGCTGCCTAGAAGACAAATGATGAGTCTGGAAAAAATAGAAAAACCAAAGCACTAAAAAAATCCCCAAACCTTCCAGGAGTATCATTCATTGGAATTCCATAAGAGCTTTTTGATAGCCTACAAGTAAAGAGCTCTATTGGAAAAACTTAATACTGCTGAAAAGGTCAAGAGGAACAAGGGTAATAAAAAGCAAAAAAAGCAGAAAACAGACAGAAAACAGTATTATGTGGCACATGGAAAGTCATGCATCACTTATTTCAGCAACATCAAACTCTTGCTCTCAGAAACAGCAGATCAAATTCTGCTTTTCTTCACGTCAATGAGCATTGAGAATGCACTGAACAAATGGACAGAACTTGTCAAAGTACTCAGCATTGGGATTCAATACATTAGATAGATTTGAAGATGTGCCTCACTGTTTCTCAACTGTTTAAAAATAACTCTGTTTGAGCACCCCCATGAAAGCAATTTTATTGGGAGTTGCAAGAATAACACTCTTCAAAAATAAATTCTGAATTATATATTTGTAGACATAAATGTCCCCAATTAAAGTAAGAAATCCTGTAATGCAAGGTAAGAACTTACTCACTGTAAGCATTTTGGGGGTTATCAATGGCATAGGGAGAGTAAGAGAAAACTTTTTTCTAGTTTTCAGATTTTTTTTTTTCTGGGATCAGTTTTTATATCCACAAGACAGAATGGCAAGTAAAGGGCTATGACATAAAACGCATCAGTCATTATATTTGTGTTCTATAAATGCATTGCTTAAAATTTCTTTCCTTCTTATTTACATCAAAATGGAAATAAAAAACTTACGTGCTTATTTACCAGGTCGACATTCAACATATTCAAAATCATCATCTTGCAGATGCTAAACAAGCTGCAGTGTAGCTTTTAGACCTGCCAGGCAGGCAGGAAACACCACACTGCTCTGACAGACAAGCCACTGACTGCACTTCAGAACCACCACAGTTCAGAAAGGAATCATTTAAAACGAGCCTGTTTTAGATGTCAAATGGGAGTTGGAATGGGATACAAAGCACCTCCTATGGCATGTTTAAAATCAGTCAATAAAAAGTGTTTTTCATGATCCACACCCTGAATTTTTCCACCAGATGTATTTTAAATGTATCCAAAGCATATATTAATAAATATTTGGGGGAGACAGATTCTTTCATGCATTAGATAATGATATCTAAGCCTAAAAAGTGTATCAGACTATCTTCTCTGGCTGCAGATTAAGTCACATAAGAAGTTATTTCCTTTATCTTGTACTGTGCATAACTCCCCTCATCTAGATCATGACGTTCCTTTAAGTGCAGTGACAGCTGTTTCTCAAAATAATCCAAAGAAAACAATTATTACACTCTTTTACAGTTCAACTTTTAGTAAACTCAATCAGAGAGCTATCAGCCATGCAGTCACTGCACCAGAACAGGAGGCTGCTCTGCCATGAAGAGGGGAAGCAGGAAGCAGCTGAAAGCAGGAAATCCTCACTGTGTCTATGATAGGGCTTGGCCATTGTCTGATTGTAGCCTATGCCTATGCCATTGTCTGATTGTAGCCTATGCCGTGGTTTTTGCCAGAAAACATAATCCCAAATCGAAATCCAACTTAGAACTACATGCTGGCACTTTACAATGGCCCACTGAAGACTACAGAGCAGCCTGAGAGGAGTCCATCCTACACTCATGTTCTCCCAACAACAGCATGGGGGCAACAAGGATCAGGACATGCAGTGGGAGCAACACAGCCAGTGTCCCCACTGCCGTCCTCCTTTCTGGGCAGCTGTGTTTGACTCTTCAGCATTGCTTATGTAAAGGAAAAGCTTCAGAAGATGTGATCAGCCCTTGTCTTTGATTTTTGTATTTACATGGGTGAGACACTAAAGACTATAAATAACATTTTGCAATATTTATCTTTCCTCCTTTGAAGGCTTCTCCAGGGACTTCAGTTAGACTCTCCCTTAGCACCATTAGGCAATTAAAATAATAACAAATAAAATGCCATCCTTCTCACCCAGTGGGTATCTTCCCCAAGCTCTCTGAGCTTCCTGTGTGTTTCACTTTATGCAAACAGAGGACCATCATCACACTGTTTAAATTCAGCTGTTTGATTGGTTTCGAGTTTGCAGAGTAGTGAGCTGCTTTTACACCATGCTGATATCAAAAGCAAACTCTGCATCACACAACTGTCTAATTCCAGCAGCCAGCAAATCCCTTCTGGCATTTATCTGAATCATCTTTATTCTTATGAGACTACTGTAGAGGTGCCCAAGCTTTGGGAATGATTTGCCCTTCTCAGTCCCACTGTCTATAAATACTTAATCAAGAAGGAACACTTTGCCACAAACTGTTCATGCTGACACTCAATGCAGCACCACAGTGATTTGGCTTTATTAACTAACTTCTAAATATTGATCTGTGGGAGAAAATAAAGAAAAATACAGATTTATCTGTAGTTACAGTAATGACAGTTTGGACTAGAAATTGGAAGGGACCTCATTATAAGATATTTAAAACACCAGTTTACAGAGATGAGATCATAACTCAAACCCCCAACTGGCTGTTCACAGTAGTCATACAGGTCAAATAAAAACCTGGATCAGAAGTCTGAGAACCTCTTGAAACTTAGATTACTTTTGAAAATTGATCTACATCTATCAGGCACTGTCAGTATATGCAGCACAGAGCTGCACACCCCTGCACAAAGCCAAAAACCTTCTGACATGACAAAATGTATCACGAAACCAGTTTCATTAAACCTCTCACATCACTCTTGACTTGCCTTTCTTCAACAAATGAACAAATCCCTATTGGCCTAATGAGTTACACATTTCTACTTTAAACAGCACAATGTGAACGTGCAGTGAGATGCAACTCAGCTTGGGAAAAGAGTTTATATTAGCTGATCAAGAAACTTTGTTTGATCACCAGCCTTAAAACACATTCTCCAAACTCCAAGACTATTCTTATAATACAAACTCTTCCTTTGCTGAAGCACACAAGTGTCTGAAATGAGTGAATTCTGACAGCCAACAGGACATTACTTGTATATTTTTCCTTCTGAAGAATGATCAGGTGGTGGTGATTTATATGGAACAAACAGGGGAAAAACACATGGAAGAGGGCTCAGAATCTCTCAGGCCCACATTAGCATTCACTTTCCATGTTCTCTCAATAGAGCTTTTATTTAATACTGGGCTTTGTTTTAACTCCTGTCTTTCCTGCACTCTTTTTGTGGTTTATGCTCTAGATAAGAACACCTTTGATTCCAAGAAGGGACGTGACTTAGGTGGATAAACATTGCCAGAGACCATCATCCATTCACAAATCATTTTTTTATGGCATAATTCTTTCACTAAATAAACAGCATCCTAAAAAAGCACTGAAAATGAGGCTTCTAAAGATTTCTTCCTGAGAAGCCATAATGTTTGATAAATCGTACTGAAAAAATTCCCTGTAGTATTTCCATCTGAAACCCAACACTAAGCAGGCATTCTTCACAGACAGACCTGGGTTACAAAAGGGGCTTTTCTAAAACGGTCTGTTTTTACCCAGATAGTCATCATTCCTATAGGAGAGAACACATACACACGCACACACAGACACACAAAGTCTACTGAAACTTCAGCTGAACTTTGGCCTCGATCTATTATTTAAAAACCACAAAACATTAAATATGAAGTTGATACAGCAAAGTACCTTTTCCAATTAAAGAGACTTCTTTTTGTGGTTTGCTAATACCACAGACACTCATTATAAAGAGGTCACACTGTATACTATGCCAAAACTACACTTCCTCATTTTACATTCCAGTTCAGCAAACTATTGTCCCACCTGTTTCAGTTCATGTCTTAATCCCATCACACGTGCCCTTCTGCCACAATTTTAATAAAGCAGAACACAAGCTGCATTAAAATACAGCCTTTTCAATTAAACATGCCTGAGACTGCTACTAGATGGCTCCCTGTTCCCCACACCTCTCCCTACCACCTGCAGTTAGAGCTGGAAATCCTTGCAGACAAGAAATGAACACTTTCCAGCACACACACACTGTTTGTCTCACTTTGGTTCAGCCTTCCAAACTTTTCAACAGTTTTTCATTTGGACAAAACTGAACACATGCAAGGAATAGGAAGTGGGCTTGGTTTTATAGCATCCAAAGGGAATCCTAAGCGCTCTAAGAAGCAGTTAATTACTCTCTAACTCGTTCTAGTGGCCCCAACATAAGAAGGGACTATTGAAGAAAGTACAGAGGAGGCCATGAAGCTGATACGAGGACTAAAGGGGCTCCAGGGAAGCTGGAGAGGGACTCTTTGTTAGGAACTGCAGTGACAGGACAAGGAGTAATAGGGATAAATTGAAAGAGGGTAAATTTAGATTACCTATTAGGAAGAAGTTTTTTTCCTGTGAGGGTGGTGAGACACTGGCACAGGTTGCCCAGGGAGGCTGTGGCTGCCCCAACCCTGGCAGTGTTCAAAGCCAGGTTGGATAAAGCCTTGAGCAACCTGGTCTGGTGAGAGGTGTCCCTGCCCAGGGCAGGGGGTTGGGGCTGGATGGTCTCTCAGGTCCATTCCAACCCCTTAACTTACTATGAAACTGTCAGAAAATCTAGCAAGGGCTCGATCCACATCTCACGTCAGTGCAGAAGTGCTTATCCCAGGTGAAAGTTGGATCATGGCAAGAGGGCACAGTGTCACAACCATGTGAAATCCCAGACTACACCCTCACAAGTTGTCTCTTCTGCTCCCATAAGCAAGGCTGTGCACTGCTCCTTAGACACTCAGACACACTGCACACCCCTGAGCTCTGGGCAGCATGGAACAAGTTTTGCCAAAAAAAGAGATATTTCAGGGGAAGATTTCATCACCTTCTATTTTAAGCACTTATAGTCACGTTGAACAGCACTTAGGGCTGTTGGACTTTATTAGTAACCTCTCTAATGAGGGCTGTCTTTATCATTATCTTTTGTTTTCTATCATTTAGCCAGTCACTAAGGCATCCTTCATCACAGAACAGCTTCCCTTCTGCAGCAAGACATTTTTATGGAAAACTATTCTGAAATTCAAGTACTTTATAACAATGGAATCCCCACCATTGTCATTTTAGCTTTATAAAAACACACAAACCCAACCCCACACACCCTTTAGCAGACAGGGGCAGGAGCTCTCAACTCACAAGTCTAAGGAGATGCTGTTACAAGGGGTCAAAATCTTATCTATTTCTTTCAATGCCAAGAAATCCTTGTTACTGATGTGCTCACAATTCCATTCATGGCAGCATTGCAAAGCTGAGCAAATAATGACGATGATCAAGAAGGACAGATACCAATAATTAAACACAGGAAAGACACCTTTATCTGTATAAAAACACCTTAATCCATTTCACATCTGCCTGTGCAGGAGTTAAAAACCTACCTGTGGCCCTCTACTCAAATTATTCCTTTGAGTATGGGAACACCTGTAAACTCTTCACTTGTCAGCTCAAGGGAGTCTAAGAAATTGAAATATACCAGCAAGGGATAAAAATCAGCAGTCAGACAAAGCCTTGAAAAAACAAGAAATGCTGTAGCATCGTGAGGAAGATAAAGCAAATAATTCTCATAATTATGTTAAGGATTTTTCAGGGACAGTGCTGGAAAATGCTTCCACAGAAAGTTAGTACCTCAGTGTACGGCAAAGTAATGGAGCAGATCATCCTA